>NC_074673.1:7407006-7474506 GCF_029448725.1 Salvelinus fontinalis
CCACTGTCCCATCTCTCCCTCTCTCAACCCCTGTCTCATCTCTCCCTCTCTCAACCCCTGTCTCATCTCTCCCTCTCTCAACCACCGTCCCATCTCTCCCTCTCTCAACCACCGTCCCATCTCTCCCTCTCTCAACCACTGTCCCATCTCTCCCTCTCTTTTCCACTGTCCCATCTCTCCCTCTCTCAACCACTGTCCCATCTCTCCCTCTCTTTTCCCCTGTCCCATCTCTCCCTCTCTCAACCACCGTCCCATCTCTCCCTCTCTCAACCACCGTCCCATCTCTCCCTCTCTCAACCACCGTCCCATCTCTCCCTCTCTCAACCACCGTCCCATCTCTCCCTCTCTCAACCACCGTCCCATCTCTCCCTCTCTCAACCACCGTCCCATCTCTCCCTCTCTCAACCACCGTCCCATCTCTCCCTCTCTCAACCACCGTCCCATCTCTCCCTCTCTCAACCACCGTCCCATCTCTCCCTCTCTCAACCACCGTCCCATCTCTCCCTCTTTCAACCACCGTCTCATCTCTCCCTCTCTCAACCACTGTCCCATCTCTCCCTCTCTCAACCACCGTCCCATCTCTCCCTCTCTTTTCCCCTGTCCCATCTCTCCCTCTCTTTTCCCCTGTCTCATCTCTCCCTCTCTCAACCACCGTCCCATCTCTCCCTCTCTCAACCACCGTCCCATCTCTCCCTCTCTCAACCACCGTCCCATCTCTCCCTCTCTCAACCACTGTCCCATCTCTCCCTCTCTCAACCACTGTCCCATCTCTCCCTCTCTCAACCACCGTCCCATCTCTCCCTCTCTCAACCACTGTCCCATCTCTCCCTCTCTCAACCACCGTCCCATCTCTCCCTCTCTCAACCACCGTCCCATCTCTCCCTCTCTCAACCACTGTCCCATCTCTCCCTCTCTCAACCACCGTCCCATCTCTCCCTCTCTCAACCACCGTCTCATCTCTCCCTCTCTCAACCACTGTCCCATCTCTCCCTCTCTCAACCACCGTCCCATCTCTCCCTCTCTCAACCACTGTCCCATCTCTCCCTCTCTTTTCCCCTGTCCCATCTCTCCCTCTCTTTTCCCCTGTCTCATCTCTCCCTCTCTCAACCACCGTCCCATCTCTCCCTCTCTCAACCACCGTCCCATCTCTCCCTCTCTCAACCACCGTCCCATCTCTCTCTCTCTCAACCACTGTCCCATCTCTCCCTCTCTTTTCCCCTGTCCCATCTCTCCCTCTCTTTTCCCCTGTCTCATCTCTCCCTCTCTCAACCACCGTCCCATCTCTCCCTCTCTCAACCACCGTCCCATCTCTCCCTCTCTCAACCACTGTCCCATCTCTCCCTCTCTTTTCCCCTGTCCCATCTCTCCCTCTCTTTTCCCCTGTCTCATCTCTCCCTCTCTCAACCACCGTCCCATCTCTCCCTCTCTCAACCACCGTCCCATCTCTCCCTCTCTCAACCACCGTCCCATCTCTCCCTCTCTCAACCACCGTCCCATCTCTCCCTCTCTCAACCACTGTCCCATCTCTCCCTCTCTCAACCACCGTCCCATCTCTCCCTCTCTCAACCACCGTCCCATCTCTCCCTCTCTCAACCACTGTCCCATCTCTCCCTCTCTCAACCACCGTCCCATCTCTCCCTCTCTCAACCACCGTCCCATCTCTCCCTCTCTCAACCACCGTCGCATCTCTCCCTCTCTCAACCACTGTCCCATCTCTCCCTCTCTTTTCCCCTGTCCCATCTCTCCCTCTCTTTTCCCCTGTCTCATCTCTCCCTCTCTCAACCACCGTCCCATCTCTCCCTCTCTCAACCACCGTCCCATCTCTCCCTCTCTCAACCACTGTCCCATCTCTCCCTCTCTCAACCACTGTCCCATCTCTCCCTCTCTCAACCACCGTCCCATCTCTCCCTCTCTCAACCACCGTCCCATCTCTCCCTCTCTCAACCACCGTCCCATCTCTCCCTCTCTCAACCACTGTCCCATCTCTCCCTCTCTCAACCACTGTCCCATCTCTCCCTCTCTCAACCACCGTCCCATCTCTCCCTCTCTCAACCACCGTCCCATCTCTCCCTCTCTCAACCACCGTCGCATCTCTCCCTCTCTCAACCACTGTCCCACCTCTCCCTCTCTCAACCACCGTCCCATCTCTCCCTCTCTCAACCACCGTCCCATCTCTCCCTCTCTCAACCACTGTCCCACCTCTCCCTCTCTTTTCCCCTGTCCCATCTCTCCCTCTCTTTTCCCCTGTCTCATCTCTCCCTCTCTCAACCACCGTCCCATCTCTCCCTCTCTCAACCACCGTCCCATCTCTCCCTCTCTCAACCACCGTCCCATCTCTCCCTCTCTCAACCACTGTCCCATCTCTCCCTCTCTTTTCCCCTGTCCCATCTCTCCCTCTCTTTTCCCCTGTCTCATCTCTCCCTCTCTCAACCACCGTCCCATCTCTCCCTCTCTCAACCACCGTCCCATCTCTCCCTCTCTTTTCCCCTGTCTCATCTCTCCCTCTCTCAACCACCGTCCCATCTCTCCCTCTCTCAACCACCGTCCCATCTCTCCCTCTCTCAACCACTGTCCCATCTCTCCCTCTCTCAACCACTGTCCCTTCTCTCCCTCTCTTTTCCCCTGTCTCATTATTCTCTGTGACCCCACACCCTTTAGCTTTGTACCCCAGTCCTTGTTCTAAAGAATCTTCCCTAGTCTCCTTCTACCTCTCCCTTCCTGTCTCTCTCTCTCCATCTCTCTCTCCCTCCATCTTCTTCCTCTCTCTCCCTTGTCTCATTATTCTCAGTGACCCTGTATCCCCTTAGCCAGTCCCTCAGCCAAACGCCTCCCCTCTGTACTACGCCGGTGAGGACCCTTTAACCCAGAGCAATTTGCAGCCCTGTTGAAATGTCAGATGGTGACGCTCGGGTGGTTTCTGATCCGTTCTCTGAGAGCAAAGAGACTTCACTTCAGACATCTCTCTGTCCGAGGTGCTCTCCAGAATGTCAACTGGGCGTTTTGAATTCACAGCGCCTTTCAAGACTGTAGTCAACATTTTGAGATTAAGACTAGGATAGTCTATTTTAAGATGACAGGTGAAATGAGCACAGTCGCGGACATAGATCTATCATCCACGTCATCTTTTTCTTGTGACAAAATTGATCTGCTCAAGCAGAGAGTAGAGTCTGTGGCGTCACCGGTATTAAAGTGTTAAACCAAGACAATGAACAATAGAATAAACAACATGCTACTAAGGAAATACGACCCTCATAAAATACTTCACCCAAGCTATGGGTTTACAGATAGATGGCAAGTAGCATTTTACAGCAGATGAACAAAAACAATTGCAAGCATGACTGACAATAATAAGTAGACAACAATGCATAGACACACACACACACACACACACACACACACACACACACACACACACACACACACACACACACACACACACACACACACACACACACACACACACACACTTGATTATATCACTAACAAGAAGGAGTGTGTCTGCTATCTCTCTGCTAATTACACCTAATGAAGAGACCCTGATGAAGGTACATGTTATGATTTACAAAGAAGCCAGCGCTGCCATTCACTGTCTCTTTAATTGTCTCTTTCACTGTCTCAGTTTCTCTTGTCCTAATTGTTCTTTTCATCATTCATTTGTTTGGCCAATTGTTCCTGTCGAAGGACCTGATGTATTTTACGGAAGCCATTATTACAGTCTCTCAGGGTCTTTAGACCAGATTTACTGTGGCCCTAAGGGGCAAAGTAGCTTTTTAAATTAAAGATTTACGCCATTGATTGAATCTCACTAATCTGATATGCATTACGGAATTACTTTTTCAATACATCATGTTTCTGTGTCACAACATAGAGAGAGTGAAACTGTATAACTGGTAGTTTGTTTACAACTTACACTGATGACAGTAGTGATTTACCAGGAAGTCAGCAGTACCATTCACTCTCTCATTCACTGTCTCAGGTTTCTCTTGTCCTAATCGTTCCTGTCAAAGGACCTGATGTATTATAGAAGCCAGTTTCACAGCGAAGACTTTTGGCCTGAAGTCTCAGGTCTTTAGATGTACAATGGCCCTAAGGGCAAAGTAGCTTTGAAATCAAAGACTTAAACCAGTAATTGAATCTCACTAACATTACAAAATGACCTTATATATTTTATATATATATTTTCTGTTTAACCAATATGTAATATATAGATGAGGGAAACTGTATGACTAGTGGTGTTTACTTACTTACACTAATGATACTTTTACCCACAAGTCACTTTGGCCTTGCGTTTGTCTCATGTATCTCCCCACTGCCACATGTACAAATGCCAGTTTTATCGCCATGCTCCTCGTGCCCAGTAGTCCTGCTCGGAGCTGGAGCTGCACATTGGAAGGGAAAAAAACAAGAATGATTGAAATAATGATTGAGCTGTGTGGCTGGCTTAATCTGGCACAGCAAGGCCTCCTCCTCCTGACACCACACTCACTGTGGCATGTCGAAAAATAAACATGACTGGAGCTGCCCACTGCCCACTGCACAGACTGTGGGTCAACAAGTCGGAATGGACTCGGACTGCAGATGAGACTTTACTGCCACATAGTCCATGAAGGGTGTTTAGTTCAATACCACACTGACTCTTCCTGAGAAAAATAACTGTGATACAATAATAATATTTTATAAAATAACTGTGATACAATAATAATGCAAAACTGGCAGTAAAGTAATATTCTACACTTACCACTGATTGCAAACATAATCTCCATTCATCAAGGTATTCCTTAAGAATATAATGTGCAGGTATACGAATCTCAAGTGGAACTGACTGACAGCACAGCACTGTCCTCAGTCCATTTAACTCTAATGTGTTATCCTGAAACCTTTAAAAGCTTTCTCTCCCCTCTACAGAGCTCATCTTGTTGAAGTGCCCTGGAAATGTCCTATTCTCAGACTGGCATTAGATAATGCTGTGTCTGAAACGGCTCTCAGGATGCTGCTGGTCACTTCATTGTTATTTCATGAGGTTTTAAGGCCTGTGAATCAGTTTTATCTACTCTCTAACTACGGACAACCAGGACTTTTGGAGCTCTAATGGACAGTAAAAGCCACATACCCTATAACCAGTCTCGAGCATTGTCATTCTAACCCAATTCTTAACAAGAATGAAATGGTGATGTCTGTAAGAGCGAGACTACACAATGGCCTGCCAACGTCCAAGACGACGGCGTCGTTCAAGATGAGGGAGGACGATTTAGTTTTTTTATGAGCATGGTCTAATTTCTATTACAGCGTATTGGATGACTGTCATTCATATTCCATTCACCCAGCTCAATGTAACATCAATAGGTTTAGGCTCCTACATGATACTCAAATTTGACCTATACCAATCATGAGGTTGCTACAACCTAGCCTATGAATGAAAGTTTACAACGTAGGTGCACAGGTCGAAAGAAAAATGTGAGTAATCAAGGTGACAGACAGTGACACATTCAATACCGCCTTGCACACTCTTGCCTGCATCTAGCTGATATAAGGTGTAATCATTAGTCCAAAAGTTGCAAACGAAAGTTTCTATTGGACAAATTCAGGTATGTTTATCACTGTTTTGTTACGTTTGCTTCCGTTTAAGAAAAGTTTTCAACAGAATCGGTGGAATGAATATACCCCTGATCACACGAAACACAGTTCACTTCCATAGCAGCCACATACAAACAGCATGATCACTTTGCTCATTGTATAATTCCTCCTCGCTTCTACATGCTCTCCTCCTCTCACCTTTTTCCTTTGCTTGTGGACTTCAGTGCACAACCCATCAGCTCTCTGTGACTAGGCAAAAAAAACTTTCCAAGACAAACTTTCATATCATAAACGCTAACCGCTACACACAGCCTACAATCATTGTCACCATATTAGATAACGTCATAGTCAACATAGCTACTAGAACTAATGCGTTCAGTGTACAGTGTACAGTCAGCAAGCAGTTTAGCCGTTACACAGGCAGGCCCCGGTGGAAATAAATTAATAAAACCAAAAGTTTACCTTGACTTGGAAAAGTTCTAGTGTTGGATAACCATAGCCAGCTAGCTAACTCGGCATCCCTCCCTGTTTGAGCCAGGTGTTTGAGTAGTCTAAACTAGCTACCTGCATGTGCTAGCTAAGGAAGTGAAAGTGAAAAGAATACAACAAAATATAGCTAGCTCTCTCTCTCTCTCTCTCTCGCTTTTCCTAAATTTTCTAAGAAATTAATTTGCTCAAAATTGTTCAACAATCTCTCTTTAACTCAACTACTCACCACATTTTATGCACTGCAGTGCTAGCTAACTGTAGCTTATGCTTTCAGTACTAGATTAATTCTCTGATCATTTAATGGGGTGGACAGCTCTAATAGGTTGGAGGACATCCTCTGGAAGTTGTCAAGATTACTGTGTAAGTCTATGGAAGGGGGTGATAACCATGAGGCTCCTAGGTTTTGTGCAGAAGTCAATGTACCCAGAGGAGGATGGAAACTAGCTGTCCTCCGTCTACACCATGGTGCTACCCTACCAGAGTATGTGAGTGGAGCTGGAGCGGAGCGTGCCCAATTTGCCTGGAGCATGGAGCGAGATTCCCAAAGGCTGGAGTTTCGGCCTTCTCGCCAGCTCCAATTTCGCTCCAGTAGAGCTCACTTCACCAGCTCAGAGCGCTTGTCCCAGCATGTATTTGTAACCGATGTGAAATGGCTAGCTAGTTAGCGGTGGGGCGCGCTAATAGCGCTTCAATCAGTGACGTTACTCGCTCTGAGACCTTGAAGTAGTTGTTCCCCTTGCTCTGCAAGGGCCATGGCTTTTGTGGAGCGATGGGTAACGATGCTTCGAGGGTGGCTGTTGTCGATGTGTGCAGAGGGTCCCTGGTTCGAGCCCAGGTAGGTGCGAGGAGAGGGACGGGAGCAATACTGTTACACATTTGTGGTCTACTTGTGTGCTGCTAATAGCCCCTTGCTTTAGCTACTGTGATGGAGTTCACTATATATTTTCATAAAGAAATTGATAAAATACACAAAGGTGCTAAATCAAGGTGACTTTCAAAGATGAGGACCAAGAGCAAGAGAGGGAGTGCGGTGATGTAGTATCCACAACTAAAGAATCATTGTGGAATTTGAAAAGACACGTATCCCTAAAGCATGCTACGTGCACACAGTGGTGTAAAGTACTTAATAAAAATACTTTATAGTACTATTTAAGTAGTTTTTTGGGGGTATCTGTACTTTACTTTACTATTTATATCTACATTCCTAAAGAAAATAATGTACTTTCTACTCCATACATTTTCCCTGACACCCAAAAGTACTCGTAACATTTTTAATGCTTAGCAGAACAGGAAAATTGTCTAATTCACACACTTATCATGAGAATATCCCTGGTCATCCCTACTGCCTCTGATCTGGCGGACTCACTAAACACAAATACATTGTTTGTAAATTATGTCGGAGAGTTGAACTGTGCCCCGGGCTATCCATAAATAAAGAAAGAAAGAAAATTGTGTTGTCTGGTTTGCTTAATATAAGATATTTTTACATTATTTATACTTTTACTTTTGATACCTAAGTACATTTAAAACCAAATACTTTTAGGCTTTTACTCAAGTAGTATTTTACTGGGTGACTTTCACTTTTACTGGAGTCATTTTCTTTTAAGGTATCTTTACTTTTACTCAAGTCTGAAAATTGGGTATTTTTACACCACTACATGCACATGCTAAAAGAAAGGAACGAGGTGGGTAGATAACTAAGTGTGTCATTGTAGCAAAGTATTTATAAACTAAAAATCTGATATTTTAAACATTTCTTTCATTTTTGTTACATTATATATACAACAGGCCATAATTAATTTTGGCCCAATAGGCCTGGCATATTCCCATGTTCAAGGAGCTTTCCGTTTTGATTGAGTTATTTTGCCTGAAAACCTTTAGGTCTACCTGGCGAGAGTGACCAATGGGGTGTTTAGCATTCCCAGTGGCTCTGTAAGTGTGGAGAGGATATTCTCTCCTGCCGGCCGGCTCTCCAGGCACCATCACATGAGTCTGAAGCCCTAGACGGGGCCAAACTCATGTTTCTAAGAATTCATTCAAAAAATACAAATGTTTCATTTCATTTGTATTTAATTCTAAGTAAGTCACAGCCTATATGCGCAATTTATAGACTATAATGATTTAACACAGCGAAATGTTGTCTAAATGCTGAGCGCTTTAGGTCCCTACAAGCCTATTGTGTCGCACTCGCAAATGCTTCACAATGTATTTCTTTGTAGGCTATAGCCTTGAAATAATAGAAATAATATAACCTAAATAATTCATTTTCGTTCCTTCTTAGACTCTTAACCTATTTAGACTGTTTATATGCTGTTTAATATGACATGTAGCCAGTGGCGATTTTAGCATGTATAAATAATAATGTGATGCATGCCAGCAAAGCCACTACACAACACAACAAAATGCAACACTAAACAATACATGAATTGCACTATAACGGTGACAAACGGTGCCCACAAACTGTTAGGGCCTACATGAAGCTGTCCCAACAACAGAGTGCCAACATCTTACCACTGCTATTATAGCTATCAGCGGAGCCTTGTCTGGCAGCGAAACAGTTCATTCAGCCTCATTTACTGTCTTTTTAAAAAACATAGCTATGGCTGACTTGCTTAAACAAATGTGGTTTCTACTCACAATTGAGATGTACAAACTATGGCATAAGGGGATGACAATCAGATAAGAGGCAATCCATCATTTTGATTAAGACATTAATGAGTGAGCTAGGACGGACGTAGTCAATATAACTATTTGTTCAGCACTTTTGAAATGTACAGCGACAGAAGTCAGAACATGGACCATTCTTACAGTATTCTCCCTGTACACCAAGTCAGAACCATAGGATAAATAAAGGGAGTAGATAAGCATACAATGAAAGCTCTTATAATATTCAACTATTACATTTCTCTAAAACAGGTTATAGGCTTCATGTGCACCACCAAGTCCAAACAGTAGACTAAGTAATGAGGGGGGAAAGGGACCAAATGATTAGGGTGAGGCACATGGGCTACTAACAGCTTACTAAACTACATACACACATATGACTTTCTTGGCTACAGTATATATATATCCCTGGCATATTACATAATTTATGCAACAGCATACAATACATTTTTGGACTAAACTTGTTGTGCTCACTTGAACAGGAAGGTGATGCGGCGGTCCTTCTTGTGGGCTCTAGAAAGAGGCCCGAGTTCCCGACTTGGAATTCCGAGTTGGATGACTGTTAGAAATTATTTTCCCAGTAGTCTTGAACTCACTGAAGTCTGAGATTTCCCAGTTCCAAGTTTCCTGTTGTTTTGAACGCGGCGGAACACACAGAGCACGATGAGATAAGGAAATCCTGGCTGGCCAAACCCTCCCCTAACCTGGACGACGCTGGGCCAATGGGTCTCCCGGTCACGGCTGGCTGTGACACAGCCTGGGGCTTCAGTCGCGGCTCAGCACTCATTGTTGAATTTGGGATTTTCAACTTGTTGTGTAATGTTTATGTCCTATGAGCACTGATACATTTAATCTATAATTTCTCTTCATATGACAAGGATTGAAAAGGATTTGCCCCGTAGATTGTGGTCTTGATTCATGATGACTGCTTGTCTAGTTTGCTAGCTAAGATTTTGAATGTATGATGTTGACAATCAATCCAATCAAAGCTACTGTAGATGAGTTGACGTCATTTTATCTGTGGCCAATGACCTTGAGCCTTCTTGGATGGGCACTTCTAATGTAAGTCTATGGCAGCACCCAATCACCGCGCAACTAGAGAACATAACCAACCTCTACGCTACATATTTTCCACTTGGCTGCCGCGCCACCACAGAAAGCACTGAGCTAGGCTGAAACACCTGCATTTTGGACCTGCCTGTTAGTATGCAGCTTTATTAACTCAATTAGTATGTCTTGTTTTACATTGTTTGCAAACTGATATGTGACACGTATTAATGCCAAAATAACATGCAAAACAGGCATGTTTTTTTTTTGTCATTCTCATATCTGAATTTCCCCTTTTCTAATTTATCATCGGGGTCCTATACTGTTATCTATCCACCAGAGATCTTAGTCAGCAGACTGGGTCATTAGTGTGTGTCATTACCGTGTTCGTCATCAGAGTCATTACTGTGTTCGTCAGAGTCACATCCATCCATCCTCTCCTTATCAAACTCATTATGATCATGTTATTTACTGCTCATTTGGAAATGGCAGGATGTGGCCTGAGTTATAAGTTGTTGTGGTGGTGAAGATGATGGCGGTGGTGATGGTGAAGATGATGGCGGTGGTGATGGTGGAGATGATGGCGGTGGTGATGGTGGAGATGATGGCGGTGGTGATGGTGGAGATGATGGCGGTGGTGATGGTGGAGATGATGGTGGTGGTTGTGGTGGTGGAGATGAATGATGGTGGTGGAGATGATGGTGGTGGATGTGATGGTGGAGATGAATGATGGTAGTGGTTGTGGTGGTGGTGGAGATGATGGTGGTGGATGTGATGGTGGAGATGAATGATGGTAGTGGTTGTGGTGGTGGTGGAGATGATGGTGGTGGATGTGATGGTGGAGATGAATGATGGTGGTGGAGATGATGGTGGTGGATGTGATGGTGGAGATGAATGATGGTGGTGGAGATGAATGATGGTGGTGGAGATGAATGATGGTGGTGGAGATGAATGATGATGGTGGAGATGAATGATGATGGTGGTGGTGTAGATGATGGTGGAGATGATGATGATGGAGATGAATGATGGTGGTGGTGGAGATGATGGTGGAGATGAATGATGGTGGTGGTGGAGATGATGGTGGAGATGAATGATGGTGGTGGTGGAGATGATGGTGGTAGAGATGAATGATGGTGGTGGTGATGATAGTGGTGATGATGATGGTGGTAATGATGGTGGTGGTGGTGGAGATGATGGTGGTGATGATGATGATGGTGGTGGTGGAGATGATGATGGTGGTAATGATGATGATGGTGGTAATGATGATGATGATGGTGATGATGGTGGAGATGATTGTGGTAATGATGCTGATGATGATGATGGTGGTAATGATGATGATGATGGTGGTGGCACTATAAAAAGAGCCAGTTCATTCATGGAAGAAAAGTGATGTGTGAGCACCCCCTGGCAGTGAGGATGAACATTACAGTACTTATGGATTAACAGGCCGTTCGTTACATTACTAGTCATTTGAATTAGTCAAGTCATCTACCTATGTGTTGAGTAAAGGACATTAATTCAGTATGATCTGGTCGAAGAATCTAGAGCTGTGGCATCCAGTGTACAGTAACACCAGATGTGCCCTATAGAAGCATCGGAGGGGTTATGGTGAATGGACAGCGAGCAATCTCCTTAAAAATATAGATATATTTTTTTACACATCTGTTTAAAACTGAGTACACAATTCAATTCAATTGGGGTTAGCTTAGTTTCTCCTCTGTAGTTCTTCTGTGTGGAGCTGTTTCAATTAACAAGGTGCTACACATATCGGTCTATTATTGATCATGTCTCTGTTCTGTTCTTTCACTACTTTCTCCTTGTATTTCTTTCTTTCATCTTTAACACAGAGAAGGGAATAATTATCTCCAGCCTGTGATTCACTGTGGACCTGAGTATAAGGGACCTAAACAGACCTTTAGTTCACATTTTTGTCATTTAGCAGATGCTCTTAGCCAGAGAAATTAGGGTTAAGTGCCTTGTTCAAGGGCTAGTCAACTCGGGGATTCAAACCAGCGACCTTGTGGTTAATGGCCAAATCTCTTAACCGCTGGGCCACCTGCCGCCCCATTCTGTTTAGCTGCCTCATTCTAGGGTGGTCGACCCGTTTCTAAGGTAACACATCGCACTAGGGGATACCTAAAGGATACCTCCTAAAGCCTACCTCCTAAACTCTACCTCCCACAGGATACCTCCTAAAGGATACCTCCTAAAGCCTACCTCCTAAAGGATACCTCCTAAAGCCTACCTCCTAGGATACCTCCTAAAGTCTACCTCCTAAAGCCTACCTCCTAGGATAACTCCTAATGCCTACCTCCTAGGATACCTCCTAAAGCCTACCTCCTAAACCTACCTCCTAAAGGATACCTTCTAAAGCCTACCTCCTAAAGCCTACCTCCTAAAGGATACCTCCTAAAGCCTACCTCCTAAAGGATACCTCCTAAAGCCTACCTCCTAAAGCCTACCTCCTAAAGGATACCTCCTAAAGCCTACCTCCTAAAGCCTACCTCCTAAAGGATACCTCCTAAAGCCTACCTCCTAAAGGATACCTCCTAAAGGATACCTCCTAAACCCTAAAGACACGTGCACAAACCAAAAGGTAAAAAACATCAATAAGATTGCAAGTTTAAACTTTTATTAATGATATAACAATACAATGATATTTTGTGCAACAGTTTGGTGGGGCGTGGACCTGTACATTATCAACAACAAACCTGTATAAACTCAACGCCATGGCAACCTGCAAGCAGAACATCACATGACTTGTACTAGCCTGGGTCCCAGTCTGTTTGTACTCTATTGCCAACTCACTCACTGTCATGTCACAGAGCACAAACCGACTGGCACTCAGGCTAGACCTGTATAGTTTGGCCATGGTTGTGTCAAAGTGAAAACCGATAGATGTCATCAAGATATACCTACCGTGTCATTAAATCCATATACACATAGCTTCCACTAGCATACATTTAAATGGTTGTACTGTATAAGACTACATATGTATATAAAGTGCAAAAATAAATGAAAACACTTACAGTGAACGCTTGGCCCTGAAGTGCTGTTCGGATGAGTGTGCAAAAACCTCCACGTGCCCAAATATAAGTCATCATCGGCACACGGCCAGGTGGCTTGGCAAACAAATGGCTGATTCCTACTACAGGGCCGAGCCGATCCGTACTGAGACGGCCTGGTTACACATCCTCTACTGAACCATGCTAGAAAAGGACAATGTGAAAATAAAATATCCAAGCCAGAACGGTTCGGGTCAGCCCTACAGCATGAATCAGACAACAGGGTGGTCATGTTCATTAGGACCCAGAACGCAAAAAACGTTTCAAAACAGAAAATTAAAATGTCCCTCTCCGTGTTTCAGGGAAAATCAGGCCACAGATGGGCAATATGTATAACAAACTTTATATTGCCCTTCAAGCTCACAGCTAATATGATACAATGTATGAAAGGCTTTTTTCAATCTGTGCAATATACGGAGCTGTAATCAATATGAACAACAAGCTGAGAAGAGAAGAAAATGCATTTTTAAATTCCCTTTTCTTTCTTTTTACAAAAAAAAATATACACTTTGTATCACTGCTACTTGTTCCTTCACCGAGCTTAGCACCACTGGGTCTCAAGTCGGGTTCAGTAATTCCAGTAACTCGCAAAATTCCCAGGTTTTCCAGGAATTCTGGTTGGAGTATGTTGGATTTCATGCATATTCTGGAAATCTTCCAACCAGGAATTCTGGGAATACAGGGAATCCTTTTTTAATTTTTTTTTTTTAAAAGGTTACCAGAATTTTGCCGACCCCGATCTCAAGGTTTCAAGCATCGAAATATGAAATTACCTGAACAAATATATAACTGAGCCTTAGTTATAAAGGAATAATAAGGCATATCTGTATGTTATTTAAAATATAACAAAATATAAGCACTGTTAGTTACACTAGATTAGATGCTTTTTAATATATAGTTCATAGTTGTCGTTTTGTCTTAAAATGTGTGTAGTCCTGTCTATAATGGTTATAAAAGCAAGTGTATTCCACATCACAGTTAAGTGTCTCATTGATTTGACAGGTAAGCAAAAAGAAAGATAGTAAATAGCCTGGTTCCAGATCTGTTTTGTGCCTTCTTATGGTCCAATGACCATAGGAGCTGGATATACAGCAACAACAAAAAAACTGATCTGGCACCAGGCTAGAGAGATAGTGGCTTTGCCAGATTGGTCGGTCAGTTCACCTCTGACCTCTCCACGCCAAACACATGTCTGGAGGTCATAGGTCATCTAGGGCTGCTGGGACCCCTGAGGAGAGAAGGAGAGAGAGGTTAAAGGTTAAACGGTGAAGACCTTACAACGGTTGTCACTGTTTGTCAGCAGTTGGATTTTTTGCCACAGGTGTCTCACCAACTACTCCTAGATGAGTTTGTACATGGCATCACATTGAGCTACAGAAAAACAAGAAGTGTGTAGTATTTCAAAATACTAATGTCATCAAGTATTGTATCCAGAGAGGATTTGGGCATTAACAAATAAGGATGGATCAAAATGTACTGTATATATATATCGCTATAACAGTGTCATGCATAAGAGTCCTTCCTCACTGAGTTGGTTCTCTTGCGTTTCCAACAGTCAGGGTTGAGTCTCTTCTGCTCGTCGGCAAGAGCCTTGGCCTCCACGGTGTACATCCTCCTCTCCTCGTTCTTCATCTTCTTCCACTTCTCACCCAGGATCACGCTGATGGCTCTGTATAGGAATACAAGGACATACTTCTCAGCAATGTCATTTATACCATCATTCATTCATAATTCATGTGTGTGGAACTATCAATACTGAAAACTGACAGTTTGTGTATTCTCTAAGAGACAACACACTCTTAAGGTCTAACATGTAAGAACAATCGTGAGGCAGACAAGCCTTTAGTTACCGGTGATGTAATCCTGCCTGTGACTCTCGTGGTCTACTCAAGAGACATTCCTAACATAGAACTCCTTCCATTTTCTAAACAGCGTATCAGAACAGTACAGACAGTATTACTGACACACACACACCCTGATGCTTCCCTGATCCTAGTTCCAGTCCCATAATAGTGCCTGACGTCATATGGGAAGGTTTTATGGAGGGGGCCACAATAATAGAGTCATTTAATGGCAGGAGACATTCTAAACCTATCTAGAATTTGCTCTGGGCAGAAAGTCATTTTCTGCACACAAGCACACACGTTTGGTCCTCCTACTCACCTGTTATCCTTCCCAGGGTACATCTGTGTGTACTCCATCCTGTACTTCTTAGCGAAGAGCATGAAGGCGTTCATTGGCCGTTTGCATTTGGTGGGTGTGGCCCCGCCGGGGGCCGTCCCTGAGGTATAGCTCCTGTTTGATTTGCTGGCAGAGGAGGATTGGGGGGAGACGGAGAGTTTCTCTGGGTCGGGGGAGACAGCGCCACTACTGGACTGGGAGGTCCTACGCTGTCTGGCCATGCTGCTCAGAACATACACAGCTGACGAGTCCAGAGGAGTGAAATCATAACTGGGGAGAGAGAGAAAGAGGAGAGAGGAGAGAGACACAGAGAGAGAGAGAGGAAGAGGAGAGAGGAGAGAGAGAGGAAGAGGAGAGAGGAGAGACACAGAGAGAGAGAGAGAGAGAGAGAGACAGAGACAGAGACAGAGAGAGAGAGAAAGAGGAGAGAGGAGAGAGACACACAGAGAGAGAGAGAGAGAGAGAGACAGAGACAGAGACAGAGAGAGAGAGAAAGAGGAGAGAGGAGAGAGACACACAGAGAGAGACAGAGAGAGAGAGAAAGAGGAGAGAGGAGAGAGACACACAGAGAGAGAGAGAGAGAGAGAGACAGAGACAGAGACAGAGAGAGAGAGAAAGAGGAGAGAGAGAGAGAGAGAGAGAGAGAAAGAGGAGAGAGGAGAGAGACACACAGAGAGAGAGAGAGAGAGAGAGAGAGAGAGAGAGAGAGAGAGAGAGAGAGAGAGAGAGAGAGAGAGAGAGAGAGAGAGAGAGAGAGAGAGAGAGAGAGACCCCACAGAGCCCCAGGACAGCAACACAATTAGAACCGACCAAATCATGAGAAAACAAAGAGATAATTACTTGACACATTGGAAAGAATTAACAACAAAAAAAGCAAACTAGAATGCTATTTGGCCCCAAACAGAGAGTACACAGTGGCAGAATACTTGACCACTGTGACTGACCCGAACATAAGGAAAGCTTTGACTATGTACAGACTCAGTGAGCATAGCCTTGCTATTGAGAAAGGCCGCCGTAGGCAGACCTGGCTCTCAAGAGAAGACAGGCTATGTGCACACTGCCCACAAAATGAGGTGGAAACTGAGCTGCACTTCCTAACCTCCTGCCAAATGTGTGACCATATTAGAGACACATATCTTGATAAACTCCCATATCTACTGGTTGAAATACCACAGGGTGCCATCACAGCAGCAAGATTTGTGATCTGTTGCCACAAACACCATTGTAAATACAACCCATATTTATGTTTATTTATTTTCCCTTTTGTACTTTAACTATTTGCACATCATTACAACACTGTATATAGACATATTATGGAACTTTTGTGAGTGTAATTTTGACTGTTCATTTTTATTGTTTATTTAACTTTTATTGTTTATTATCTACTTCACTTGCTTTGGCAATGTTAATGTATGTTTATCATGCCAATAAAGCCCTTAAATTGAATTGACAGAGAGAGAGAGAGAGAGAGAGAGAGGAGATGAATACATTTAAAATCATTACACCATTCATCTTATCTACAGAGTCAGACTGTAGCTTGACATTTTCTGAATATACTAAAAGCACTTGGGAACATATAGCAGATGTTCAACAGTGATATATTATTATGTACCTCCTGAAGGTGTCCAAGACATCAGAGTCATCACAGTTGATGGTGTCCCTGTGTCCCGGGGGAAGACACAGGTCCCCAACCTGAATCTCATAGCAGGGGATACCATGCTGCACCACCGTCAGGCTAGGGTAGAATGAGGACCAACCTGGGACAGGAAGAGATATGAAGATGTTAACTAGCAGGAAATACCATGCTGCACCACCGTCAGGCTGGGGTAGAACGAGGACCAACCTGGGACAGGAAGAGATATGATGTTAACTAGCAGGGAATACTTCTTCCTAGGATCCCCTACTAGTTAACATCTTCATATCTCTTCCTGTCCCAGCCTGACAGTGGTGCAGCATGGGACAAGAAGAAGTATGAAGATGTTAACATACATAGAAATACATAGACCAAGATGTGAACCTGTCCAAGATGTGAACCTGTCCAAGATGTGAACCTGTCCAAGACGTGAACCTGTCCAAGATGTGAACCTGTCCAAGATGTGAACCTGTCCAAGATGTGAACCTGTCCAAGACGTGAACCTGTCCAAGATGTGAACCTGTCCAAAATGTGAACCTGTCCAAGATGTGAACCTGTCCAAGATGTGAACCTGTCCAAGATGTGAACCTGTCCAAGACGTGAACCTGTCCAAGATGTGAACCTGTCCAAGATGTGAACCTGTCCAAGACGTGAACCTGTCCAAGATGTGAACCTGTCCAAGATGTGAACCTGTCCAAGATGTGAACCTGACCAAGATGTGAACCTGTCCAAGACGTGAACCTGTCCAAGATGTTAACCTGTCCAATATGTGAACCTGTCCAAGATGTGAACCTGTCCAAGATGTGAACCTGTCCAAGACGTGAACCTGTCCAAGACGTGAACCTGTCCAAGATGTGAACCTGTCCAAGATGTGAACCTGTCCAAGACGTGAACCTGTCCAAGACGTGAACCTGTCCAAGACGTGAACCTGTCCAAGACGTGAACCTGTCCAAGACGTGAACCTGTCCAAGATGTGAACCTGACCAAGATGTGAACCTGTCCAAGATGTGAACCTGTCCAAGATGTCAACCTGTCCAAGATGTCAACCTGTCCAAGATGTCAACCTGTCCAAGATGTCAACCTGTCCAAGATGTCAACCTGTCCAAGATGTGAACCTGTCCAAGATGTGAACCTGTCCAAGATGTCAACCTGTCCAAGATGTCAACCTGTCCAAGATGTGAACCTGTCCAAGATGTGAACCTGTCCAAGATGTGAACCTGTCCAAGATGTGAACCTGTCCAAGACGTGAACCTGTCCAAGATGTGAACCTGACCAAGATGTGAACCTGACCAAGATGTGAACCTGTCCAAGACGTGAACCTGTCCAAGATGTGAACCTGTCCAAGATGTGAACCTGTCCAAGACGTGAATCTGGGCTGTTCTATAAGGCATGTCATGTCATTTCAAAGATTATTCTACCAATAGGCCTATCCGCTTCCATGAAAAATCAGGCAAGAACTGAACATTTCCTTAATCAATCTCTTACGACAGAACTTTTGGACTTCAGACCAATAGTGCCTGCATGCAGTTCCAGTACACCACGTTCCCTTAAAAAACATTCAGTTATTTTGTTGACACTGGAAAGACATTTTGTTTTTGTTTACCTTTGTTTTTCACAAAGAAGGGGTGATCAAATCTGCACTCTGCCGTTAACAGGCCTTCTTCTGGCGAGCCGGGGTCAAAGGTGAGTTTGAGGACGGCCTGGCCGTAGGACACATTGTCCTCGTGGGCCACTAACTTCAGACCTTCAGAACCATAGCTCTGTAAACCAATCAACAACCAGAGAGAGAGTTGTCACAGAGGAAGCTCAGTCAATCATATCAGATCTGACGATTAGCAGGGTGTGTTCATAATGCATCAAACAGAGAGGGAAAAACAGTGAGGGACTAGCTGGATGTTTATCTACCTTGAGGGAGGTGAACGGCGTCATTCTCTCATCATCTGACTCGTCATCAGAGTCCCCGAGGTCTTCAGCCTCCTGCCACTCCTTGTTAAGGCCTCTGTGGAACCGAAGGCGGGTGCCTGGATAGGAAGATAAGACTCAGTAAAACATTCAGTTACAACTGGCAGAGTGAGAGAGAGAGAGCGAGACAGAGAGACAGAGAGACAGAGAGAGAGAAAGAGAGAGAGACAGAGAGACAGAGAGAGAGAGAAAGAGAGACAGAGAAAGAGAGACAGAGAGAGAGCGAGACAGAGAGACAGAGAAAGAGCGAGACAGAGAGACAGAGAAAGAGAGACACAGAGAGACAGAGAAAGAGAGCAAGACCGAGAGAGACATAGAGAGACAGAGCGACCGAGCGAGAAAGAGACAGAGACTTTATTCTTTAGGAACGTTGTGAGTGTGATGTTTACTGTTAATTTTTATTGTTTATTTAACTTTTGTTTATTATCTACTTCACTTTCTCACTACGCTAGCCCTTTCAGTGAATCGGCTAGCAAACATGTGAACCTCCGAACAGCGGGGGGGTGGGGGGGGGTGGGGGGGGGGGGGGGGGGGGGGGGGGGGGGGGGGGTAGTTTTATGACTTCACAACCAGGTCATAAATTTCTTGCAAAGACTCTTGTCTCCCTGACCATGCAGTACGGAAAAGAGAGGGTCACAGTAGAACAAAGGAACACTCCCACCAAATACTCCTACCTCTCCAAATTGGAGGATTAAACATTGTTCCAAATTTAGAGAACGTGGAAACGGTCAGTGGAGAAGCCAGCTACGACCCGGTCTGTTTTGTTTCATGTTTGTGACCTCATGAAAGACAATACAGTCACATTACACTTACTCTGTTTATACAGGTTCCTCAGTTATGAGGCTTGCATCTGAATGTTGGATAAAATGTTTGACGAAGTTTAAGAATACTTTTGAAAAGATAATGTGATTTAGTCTTCTAAAATTAAAAGTGTTTTGTTTTATGGTAACGTGTGCCCAGTCAGTGGCCCCACCCAAGTGAATAGACATTAGAAATTAAAAGTATCAACCTCATTTCATTGTGGCATAGTTTTCAAAAAATCTATCAGAAATATTTTACAAATCCTTTTCCACTCTAGAATAAAAGCCCCCGTGACGAAAAGTTAGCTCAGTTCAAAATACCGTGAGGGCTTGTCCTCACGTTTAAAAAGGGCTAATTCTAATTTCAACTCTGCAGGCCAGAAAACATGAGAACTTGCGCCACACGTGAAATGGTATGAACTCTGAACTACTGATCACTCTTGAAGAAGTGAGTCGTAGATTACAGCCTAACAGACTGCGGCTGGAAAGGTAGCAAATCTAGTAAGAACATTGGCCGACGCAGAAAACCACATCTCACTCCACAACGACCCGGAAGAATCTACAAAGGACAATGGCGACCTCAACTGGGCAAACCAGAGCCTCACACCACAAGCTCAACTATTGAAGCCAGCTTCACGTAAATACAATGCATTACCTTTCTCAGAACGAGCGATCGTTAGTGGCATAATTATTTATGTGAGAATAGCTTCCCATGTCCGACAGAGTTTACATTGCCAACTTGCTGTGGCAATGTAAACATGTTTCCTATGCCAATAAAGCCCCTTGAATTGAATTGAGAGCGAGAGCGGGGAGCGAGGGGGGGAGACAAAAAGACAGAGAGAGACAGCTGCACCTACCGGAAGTGAGAGATACAGACTGAGACAGAGACTTTTGATGCTCTTCATTGAGCCATCCTCACAGAGAAGAAGTACAAACGGACTGCTACTATACTGACCTGATAAGGTTAGAAACTAACACTAAAGAAACAGGTTAATTTAGACAACAGAGTAAACACAGGCTTAACAGGATCTGTGTCCGTTTTCTGTTGCCTGATCCAGTCCTGACTACACAGGCACTTGTTATCAATGTTATCTAGGTTTTTTTCCACAAGTAAAAGGTAAAAGTACTCAAGGCCATAATTATAGGAAAAAGCTCATCATTTCTGTGTGTACATGAGTGTGTGCCTGTGTGTCCATACCTTTCAGGAAGCAGTGCCAGGCTGTAGAAGGCCAGGAGTGTGACCAGCCCATGTCCTCATCATCAGAGAAGGAGGCCATAGAGAAAATACCAGACTCTGACTCACTGCTGGCCTGAATGGGTAACGTTCAAACAGAGAGAAACATATTACAAAACAGTTGAATTGTACATGTTATCAACAGCCGTGTTGTTGCAATGTTATAAAGCAGTTGAATTGTACTTTTTGAGTTTAACAACCCCATGCAGAGTTAGGCTACATTTCATTTAGATTCAGTCAGTTCATGAAGTCAACTGAAAAATCCTCAATGAAGATCAAGTACATTGAGGAAAAAAATGGAACTGGGAGGTCAGTTTGCTTCCTGAACTAACTAGCCTTGTGAAACCAGATTGACCGCTGTGCTGAACTGAAATGGAATTCACCACAACCCTGATGCCCATCCATAACCTCATAGTAGCCGATCACTAGGTCTACAGGAGGGGAGGGTGATAGGGTCCACAGTAAACCCAATGACCTACAGGAAGTGAAAGGTTAAAAGGTCATACCCTGACACGTCTGCTGCGTTCCCTGAGGTGACCTCTAGAGGGGCTGGGTGCACTGCTGGCCAGGGGGGGACGGGCGTAGGAATGTAAACTACGATTGGTGGAAAAGATGTGCAGAGGAGATGACCTGAGGAGAGGAATACAGAGAAATACATATCAATCATTTCTTCATAATTTGGTTTTGTATTTTAATGTGTGTGTGTGTGTGTGTGTGTGTGTGTGTGTGTGTGTGTGTGTGTGTGTGTGTGTGTGTGTGTGTGTGTGTGTGTGTGTCATGAGCACGTCCATGTGTGTGCGACGTCAACACCGATACACAACAGACCTCTCGATGGGAGCAGCTTCCTGCAGCAGGGGGCTCTGAGGGCTGGTAGCGATGATAGCCAGCTCAGTCAGCCAGTTGGTATGAGGGGAACCAGCTATACACTCCTGACGGGACACACCAGCCCCCACATGGAACAGGACTGGAGAGGACGGGCTCTCGTCCAACTCCTGCAGCTCTGGCAGGTCATCTGGTGGGTAGGGAGAGACAACTGTTGATCAGTTCTACAGTACGGAGAACAACAATACATGTATTTCATATCTCTGTGACAGTGTACATTTTTCAATGGTAACTAACACTTTATTATGTAATAAGCTGGTAGGCTATATATATATATATATATATAGACCGCTGGCCGGTGTGGCACAGCGGTCTACATCTCAGTGCCTGAGGTGTCACTACAGACACCTTGGTTTGATTCCAGGCTGTATCACCAACGGCCGTGATTGGGAGTCCCATAGGGCGGAGCACAATTGGCCCAGCGTTGTCCAGGTTTGGCCGGTGTAGGCCATCATTGTAAATAAGAATTTGTTCTTAACTGACTTGCCTAGTTAAATAAAGGTTACATTTGAGAGAAAAAATATGTATATATATTTTTTTTTTCAAGGCATATTACATGGCTACTATATAAGAACAGATATTTACCATACTCCATGGGAGTGGGGGGACAGTCACGTGAGGAGGGCAGAGCCTTCAGATGATCAAATGAGTCCTCCATTCTATTAGCATCCATCTGTGGTTCCTCTACTCGTTCAGTCTAAACTCACCACAACATATTACACCATGTCTAGCTGGCCTGTAAACACTGGAGACACAATGATAAATTACAATATCACAATCTGACCAAAACAGGCATGCATGTAAAATATACAAAATGGAGAAAACGTATGCTTATATTACTTGTCTTTTTAATTAGGAGCCTATTTAAAACGCTAGACTTACATAGTGTATATTTGCATTGAATATTTATAGGAGATGAATCAAAGAAAATGCATTGGTTAAATGTTTATATATTTCTACTGCAACATTATGGTCATACATTTTTTTTAAATCTAATTTGCAGGTAAGATAATTTCATTAGGGATGATTTCAATAATAAAGTCCATTGTCTGTGTGGACTACATAGAGAACTGTCATGTGACCCATATGCATGCAGCAATGGCATGCAGTCCTGGCTCGTTTATAAACTTTGGTAACTTCGCGCATGCGCAACAGAGCTCATTCATTCATAACTGCGTAACAATTGTCAATAACACTGTTACGTTCGTACAAACATTACACAACATATCATTCGAAGAAAAAAAAAACAGTCGCAATTAATAGTTTAAATAGATTTGTGATGGAATTGAAACGTTAACGATTACAACGTCATTTGAATTATGTACTAACTGCTAGCGTTACATTTGTATCACATAGAAGGTGTGGAAGACAATAACAAAGACGCTTTCTGCTACATCGTCACCTTAGCTAGAAATGGCCAAATGGTACGTAGCCAATTTGTAACGTTATTGTTTAGACCTAAATTGTATCCTATTTGTAACGTTGAGACTAGATCTAGCATGCGAATGAATGGCCCGATCACAAATATTGCGCAATATATTTATTGACATTTTGATTCCTGGAAAACGAGCTAGATGACACTTTGAAATGTGAAAACAGATCGTTGTCCAATGACTTTCATTCTAAACGGTGTCTCTCTTGCTGTTTTGAGCATTGTCAAGAGGGGCTTTGCCTGCCTGACAGCTAACGTTAGCTAGAAAGGAACAAACTCACTTGTAAACAAAAGAATGTCAACAAGTTCAGACACGACAACGCTCGCGCCCCAGTGTTCGAAATTGTCAAATGAATGAAGCGAAAACGATACAAGATGTAAGTTGGAAGTTTTTTTTTTTTACCAAAACCTTTTTTTTCTCCTCCACATTAGTCTCTCTACTTTGGAAGTGGGCTCTTTTTGTTTGTTTGTTTTTGTCACTATCTTGACGAATAGCTAACAAGCTGCTAGCCTAGCATGCTAATGTTACAACCAAAACAAACGTCACAATGAAAAAAATGTGTGTAGAATAAGTTGTCATTCGACATCGAACGGTTGAGTGAAAACCGTTAAATTACACAAAACGACACGCACCGAATAAATTACATTACACTGCTTATTTTTCTAGATGAGTTAGTCTTTTGTTTCTAAGAAATCTATTAACTCACCAAACATGTCGCCATCAAGTAACTCTCTGGCAATTACTGAAGGGGTGGGAACGAATACTTCCAAACACGGTCATCTATTGGAAGATAATAACGTCGGTAAAGCGAATCTCTAATCGTGATTGGTGAGTTCTTGAGGGTACTGTAAATGGGCATGGTTTGGTTTGTTGATCAAACGCCCATTGGCTGAATGTGCACGTCCATTATTTCACAGGAACAGCTCATTGGTCATAACAAGTAGAAGACGAGATATTCCTTTGTTATTGAAACTCACATGAATCCCTTATATTATACTTGTCGAATAACAATGTAATGTCAACGTTGTCTGAGTTCATTTGACAAAGCCTTGTCCATGTTATAGTGGAGAGATCCAAATAATAAATATTGACATTATTACATGGTCAGGTACAGCTAATTACAGTTACATAATGTGACATACTGTACAACTGTGACTGAGGTTGTGGTACAATTGTGTAATTACAATCTAGAACATTTTTACATTATGTAACAATTCATCACAATCAACCGCAGTACACACTGTACCTACCTAGGCTCACCATCGCAGGTGCAACACTCTGATGCAACATATAGATGCATAATAATAGAGATTTTCATTATCAATATTTTCACCTTGAGTGAAGTTAGTGTCTAAAGAAAATAAGCATAGCAGCTTCTTAATACAAAACTGTTCTTTATTGTAATGAAAAGTGAGATATAACCAACAACAGCCAATAATACCGGATTTCCTCCTCAGATATATCCACAGTTCCAGTCTGTTGTGAACCTTATTCACAAAACCACAACTGCCAAAAAAAACAAATTGTATAATACCTCCTGTATAAGCCATTTTGTTCACAGACTAAGGGAACCAAAAACACAATGGAAAGTAAACAATGGAAAATTCAACCACTGGAGGTGCTATTGAGAAAGAGGGGGGGGAGAGGTTGGTATTGAGAGAGAGAGAGAGATATGTAAATACAACCCATATTTATGCTTATTTATTTTAACTTGTGTGCTTTAACCATTTGTACATTGTTACAACACTGTATATATATAATATGACATTTGTAATGTCTTTCTTGTTTTGAAACTTCTGTATGTGTAATGTTTACTGTTAATTTGTATTGTTTATTTCACTTTTGTGTATTATCTACCTCACTTGCTTTGGCAATGTTAACACATGTTTCCCATGCCAATAAAGCCCCTTGAATTGAATTGAATTGAGAGAGAGAGAGAGGGGGAAGAGGTTGGTATTGAGAGAGGGGGGGGGGGGTTGGTATTGAGAGAGAGAGAGAGAGAGAGAGAGAGAGAGAGGGGGGAGAGGTTGGTATTGAGAAAGAGAGAGAGAGGTTGCTATTGAGGGAGAGAGAGAGAGAGGTTACTATTGAGAGAGAGAGAGGGGGGAGAGGTTGGTATTGAGAAAGAGAGAGGGGGGAGGTTGGTATTGAGAGAGAGAGGGGGGAGAGGTTGGTATTGAGAGAGAGAAAGAGAGAGAGGGGGGAGAGGTTGGTATTGAGAGAGAGAGAGAGAGGTTGCTATTGAGAGAGAGAGAGTGGGGGGGAGATTGGTATTGAGAGAGAGAGAGAGAGGGGGGGGAGAGGTTGGTATTGAGAGAGAGGGGGGGGGGGGAGAGGTTGGTATTGAGAGAGAGAGAGAGGGGGGAGAGGTTGGTATTGAGAGAGAGAGAGAGAGAGAGGCAGGAGAGGTTGGTATAGAGATAGAGCGAGAAAGAGAGGTTGCTATTGAGGTAGAGAGGGGGGGGAGAGGTTGGTATTGAGAGAGAGAGAAAGAGAGAGAGGGGGGAGGAGAGGTTGGTATTGAGAGAGAGAGAAAGAGAGAGGGGGGAGGTTGGTATTGAGAGAGAGAGAAAGAGAGAGGGGGGAGGTTGGTATTGAGAGAGAGAGGGGGGGGAGAGGTTGGTATTGAGAGAGAGAAAGAGAGAGGGGAGAGGTTGGTATTGAGAGAGAGAGAGAGAGGTTGCTATTGAGAGAGAGAGGGAGAGAGAGAAGTTGCTATTGAGAGAGAAAAAGAGAGGTTGGTATTGAGAGAGAGATAGAAGGGTTGCTATTGAGAGAGAGGGGGAGTGAAGTTGCTATTGAGAGAGAGATAGAAGGGTTGCTATTGAGAGAGCAGGGGTCCATTGTGAACTACTTTTTAAAGGTACAGGTTGTTTGTAATTTATCATGTAGAGGTAGACACCAATACATATAATAATGCCTGTGTCCTGAATGGCACCCGATTCCCTATATAGTGCACTACCTTTGATCAGGGCCCATAGTAGGAAATAGGATGACATTTGGGACACACATTATCAATATCCTTTGACGTCATTGCTAAAACTTCATATTATTATGTTTCACTGGCACATGAGAACAGTTGAATTTAATACTTAGAAATGTACATTTAAGATGAGAAACACATGGAAATAGACTACATGGCAAAAAGTATGTGGACACCTGCTTGTCGAACATCTCATTCCAAAATCATGGGCATTAATATGGACTTGGTCCCCCCTTTGTTGCTATAACAGCCTCCACTCTTCTGGGAAGGCTTTCCACTAGATGTTGGAACATTGCTATGGGGACTATGCTGTGGGGACTAGCTTCCATTCAGTCACAAGAGCATTAATGAGGTCGGGCACTGATATTGGGCGATTAGGCCTGGCTCGCAGTTGGCGTTCCAATTAATCCCAAAGGTGTTCGATGGAGTTGAGGTCAGTGCTCTGTGCAGAGCAGTCAAGTTCTTCCACACCGATCTTGACAAACCATTTCTGTGCGGACCTCGCTTTGTGCACGGGGGTATTGTCATGCTGAAACAGGAAAGGGCCTTCCCCAAACTGTTGCCACAAAGTTGGAAGTACTAAATCGTCTAGAATGTTATTGTATGCTGTAACGTTAAGATTTCCCTTCACTGGAACTAAGGTGCCTAGGTCAAACCATGAAAAACAGCCCCAGACCATTATTCCTCCTCCTCCTAACTTTAACGGTGGCACTATGCATTGGGGCAGGTAGCGCTCTCCTGGCATCCGCCAAACCCAGATTAGTCTGTCAGACTGCCAGACGGTGAAGCATGATTCATCACTCCAGAGAACGAGTTTCCACTGCTCCAGAATCCAATGGCTGTGAGCTTTACACCACTCCAGCATTGCGCATTGTGACGAATAGTTATTGTGGTTCCGTTGCTTCCAGAGGCAATTTGGAACATGGTAGTGAGTGTTGCAACCGAGGACAGACGATTTTTACATGCTACGAGCTTCAGCACTCGGCGGTCCCGTTCTGTGAGCTTGTGTGGCCTACCACTTCGCGGCTGAGCCCTTGTTGCTCCTAGACGTTTCCACTTCACAATAACAGCACTTATAGTTGACCAGGGCAGCTCTAGCAGGGCAGAAATATGACAAAATGACTTGTTGGATAGGGGGCATCCTATGACGGTGCCACGTTGAAAGTCACTGAGGTCTTCAGTACGGGTCATTCTACTGCCAATGTTCGTTTATGGAGATTGCATGGCTGTGTCCTTGATGTTATACACCTGTCAGCAACGGGTGTGGCTGAAATAGCCGAATCCACTAATCTGAAGGGTTGTCCACATACTTTTGTGCAAACTATGTAGTGTAAACTAGCTCAAGAAGACAATAATGTGGTCAAATACAATTATTACAGTGGTTAGTGTCTAATGCTGCAGTACTGAGGAATCAAGAACGTGAAGAAAGACAATAAAGTGGTCAAATACCATTATTATAGTGGTTAATGTCTAATGCTATAGTACTGAGGAATCAAGAGCTTGAAGGTGTAATACTTGGTCAGCCAACTGTATTCAAAACTATCAGCCATCTTTTTTAATAACTTCTTAAAACCTCTACAGGATTGGTGGGTCCCCCGCGGGACGGTTGAGCTAACGTAGGCTAATGCGATTAGCATGAGGTTGTAAGTGTAACAAGAACATTTCCCAGGACATAGACATATCTGATATATGCAGAAAGCTTAAATGCTTGTTAATCTAACTGCACTGTCCAATGTACAGTAGCTATTACAGTGAAAGAATACTATGCTATTGTTTGATGAGAGTGCACAGTTATGAACTTGAAAAGTTATAAACCAATTAGGCACATTTGGGCAGTCTTGATACAACATTTTGAACAGAAATACAATGGTTCATTGGATCAGTCTAAAACGTTGCACATACACTGCTGCCATCTAGTGGCCAAAATCTAAATTGCACCTGGGTTGGAATAATACATTATGGCCTTTCTCTTGCATTTCAAAGATAATGGTACAAAAAAAAATACCAAAAAAAGCAGGTTTTTTTCTTTGTATTATCTTTTACCACATTTCCAAATGGTATCAAGAATATGCATATCCTTGCTTCAGGTCCTGAGCTACAGGCAGTTAGATTTGGGTGTCATTTTACGGTGATAAAAAAAAAAAGAGAATGTATTACAGTACACAAAAGACATGTTCAGGGACTTTAAATCACATGTTTTAGAAGACAAAAAAAATACATCTGATATAGAAAATAAAAAGTCACAAACTATAATAAAGTCTGTTGTAAAATAAAAGTAAAATGTTTGAAGATATCTACTCATTCCAGGTTCTTTATTTTTTACTATTTTCTATGTAGAAAATGTTTATGTAGAAAATAGTCAAAAAGAAAGAAAAACCCTGGAATGAGTCGGTGTGTTCAACCTTTTGACTGGTCCTGTATGTCAGTAATAAGATTCTTAACTCTGTAAACACCACGTAGGCCATACCAGAGTGCAACGATAGAAAATCACATTGTTCAATTCGTCCCTTGAATTTTATGGCACTATTTGTTGGTACAACTGTTTAACATTGTTGTTGAAGCCAGAAAGGACATAGTTCCCCTGGGTATCCCCTAGCCTACAATGTACAGTATGAACCAACATCTTTACTGAAAATTATGTCAACATGAAAATATCAAATTATGAACACTTTAATGTGCAAGGTATGGATGATCGCGATTTGTTTACACACTCATAATCTAGTAAGGATGTAATGACCTTTGGCACAAGATTTTTGAAGAAACATGACATTATCAGAGAATCTGAAAAGGCCAATTTATATTTTACATAACATAATAGTGATCAATAATATACAAACAAGTGACTTAAAATGTCTTTGATAAATATAATAAAATGTACATTTGTAAAAATAAAAATAAATCCTAAAAGGAAAGTTGTGAGGACAGAACTTATGAACATTTACGTTTTGGAATAACACAGATATTTTTGCTTCAATAAAAATATTACTCCCATGTAAACGATCCTTCAAAAACCATTGTATGTTATCTGGAATTGATCCTGTATGTTTCTTACTACCTATCTAACGTACTGTGCTTCCTGTTTCTGAAAGAAAACAATACTTTACAAAAGGTAGATATGGAAAAGTTACACATGAAGTGACAATACTTTTTCCACTTCCCACCAACCAATTTATCACATCGTCATCGTGCATCTCACTGTCTTTTTACCCTTCTGCTTTTCATGGGTTAATCTCCTCAATGTCAGTGGTGCTACATTCAAACAGAGTAACCAGCTGCTCTTCGTAATTTGCAATGTTTCTCTTCATGATGTCCATGCAGGGGCCCAGCAACCTCTCAAACGCCTGCACGTCCATAACTGGTAAACACAAGAGAGGTGTCAAGACACAGGATGGGAAGCCATAACTGGTAAACACAAGAGGAGAGTTGTCAATACACAGGATGGGAAGCCATAACTGGTAAACACAAGAGGAGAGGTGTCAATACACAGGATGGGAAGCCATAACTGGTAAACACAAGAGGAGAGGTGTCAATACACAGGATGGGAAGCCATAACTGGTAAACACAAGAGGAGAGTTGTCAATACACAGGATGGGAAGCCATAACTGGTAAACACAAGAGGAGAGGTGTCAATACACAGGATGGGAAGCCATAACTGGTAAACACAAGAGGAGAGGTGTCAATACACAGGATGGGAAGCCATAACTGGTAAACACAAGAGGAGAGTTGTCAATACACAGGATGGGAAGCCATAACTGGTAAACACAAGAGGAGAGGTGTCAATACACAGGATGGGAAGCCATAACTGGTAAACACAAGAGGAGAGGTGTCAATACACAGGATGGGAAGCCATAACTGGTAAACACAAGAGAGTTGTCAATACACAGGATGGGAAGCCATAACTGGTAAACACAAGAGGAGAGGTGTCAATACACAGGATGGGAAGCCATAACTGGTAGAAACAAGAGAGGTGTCAATACACAGGATGGGAAGCCATAACTGGTAAACACAAGAGGAGAGGTGTCAATACACAGGATGGGAAGCCATAACTGGTAAACACAAGAGAGGTGTCAATACACAGGATGGGAAGCCATAACTGGTAGAAACAAGAGAGGTGTCAATACACAGGATGGGAAGCCATAACTGGTAGACACAAGAGAGGTGTCAATACACAGGATGGGAAGCAGTGTGATTGTAAGTAGAGCTGTCCTCACATCACATCCTAAAAAGGATCCACATGAACAAAACTCCACTATATGATCATGCTATAATACCCCTCTATTCCACGCTGTAATGTAAAGTGTTACCATGTCACAACAAGTGAATGGCAGAGAAGGCTTTTGTTGGCTTTCACATAAATACAGAAGTGCTTCTCTCAAAAGCTGGTGCTTTCACTAAGACATACAGTTCTGTCATGGACTGAAACAGGAAGTCAAACAGAACATACGGTGTAGTAAAGGCAGTACCTAAACACTTGACACTTCCCACAGCGTAGGCTGAAGCAGCTCTGGGTTTGTTGGTGACGAGGGCCAGTTCTCCAAAGTACTGCCCCCTGGAGCATGTAGCTATATCCACATCCTCTTGGTCCTTTTTCGTCTAGAGAGAGAAGACATAAGAAAGCAACATAAACGACATTAAATCCCACAAATCTGTCCAAAGTAAACATGTATTTTGATGGTGCATACACAAACTACTTTTATTTTAAAAATCATCACAGAACAATGCAAACTTACCCTGGTTCTCTTCATGGCGATTCTAACTTGCCCAGATTCAACTATATAAAAACAATCTGCTAGATCACCCTGTAACAGAAGATACAGGATTGTGTTCAAATGGAGAATAACAAATACATAACAAAGAATGACTGAAAGAAGTCTGTTCTAGTTAGGGATCGGGAACATAACATACATGATGCATACAAACGGTGGGATCATTTAGAACGTAAGACTGAGATGTATAAATACCTGAGAGATGATCTGTTCTCCATCGCAGAAGGCTCTAGAAGACAACACATCCACCACCTTCATTCTCTCTGAGAGCTGTGGGGGAAAAAAGTGGGTTTGAGATTGGTTTCAAATGGATCAGTTGGTTTTACTTTAAAATACACTTTAGATTCTATTGGTAAAGAGAAAGAAAGTAGCAAAGTCTGAGACCTGCCGTCTTGCCAACTCATATGGTCATTGTCATGCTAAACAACCATAGGAGTTGGCTAAACAGCACAAACAGGTCTGGGACCAGGCTATACATAACAAACAGGAAGAGATATCTATACTGTACCTCTAATGATGTTAACAGTGGAAGTGATTCAATCAACTCCTCGTACAGTCTCCTCTTCATCGCGTTGTTCTTCACTATGATCCTCCTGAATGTCAGACGATCCTGCAGACGACAGAGTACATCAATAATTTCTAATGGTAGTATGAAAACAGTAGATCAGTCATTTCTAATGGTAGTATGAAAACAGAGTACATCAATCATTTCTAATGGTAGGATGAAAACAGTAGATCAGTCATTTCTAATGGTAGGATGAAAACAGGGTAGATCAGTCATTTCTAATGGTAGGATGAAAACAGAGTAGATCAATAATTTCTAATGGTAGGATGAAAACAGTAGATCAATAATTTCTAATGGTAGGATGAAAACAGTAGATCAGTCATTTCTAATGGTAGGATGAAAACAGTAGATCAGTCATTTCTAATGGTAGGATGAAAACAGTAGATCAATCATTTCTAATGGTAGGATGAAAACAGTAGATCAGTCATTTCTAATGGTAGGATGAAAACAGGGTAGATCAGTCATTTCTAATGGTAGGATGAAAACAGAGTAGATCAATAATTTCTAATGGTAGGATGAAAACAGTAGATCAATAATTTCTAATGGTAGTATGAAAACAGAGTAGATCAATCATTTCTAATGGTAGTATGAAAACAGTAGATCAATCATTTCTAATGGTAGTATGAAAACAGAGTACATCAATCATTTCTAATGGTAGGATGAAAACAGTAGATCAGTCATTTCTAATGGTAGGATGAAAACAGGGTAGATCAGTCATTTCTAATGGTAGGATGAAAACAGAGTAGATCAATAATTTCTAATGGTAGGATGAAAACAGTAGATCAATAATTTCTAATGGTAGTATGAAAACAGAGTACATCAATCATTTCTAATGGTAGGATGAAAACAGTAGATCAGTCATTTCTAATGGTAGGATGAAAACAGTAGATCAATAATTTCTAATGGTAGGATGAAAACAGAGTAGATCAATCATTTCTAATGGTAGGATGAAAACAGGGTAGATCAATCATTTCTAATGGTAGGATGAAAACAGTAGATCAGTCATTTCTAATGGTAGGATGAAAACAGAGTAGATCAATCATTTCTAATGGTAGGATGAAAACAGTAGATCAATCATTTCTAATGGTAGGATGAAAACAACAAGTCATGTCGATGTCTGGCATTGGTAGATACACTGAGTTTACCAAACATTAGGAACTCCTTCCTAATACTGAGTTGCATGAGGGGCATAGACTCTACAATGTACGGAAAGCGTTCCATAGTGATGCTGGCTCATGTTGACTCCAATGCTTCCCACAGTTGTGTCAAGTTGGCTGGATGTCCTTGGGGTGGTGGACCATTCTTGATACACACAGGAAACTGATGAGCGTGGAAAAACCCAGCAACGTTGCAGTTCTTGACACAAAGCGGTGCGCCTGACATCTACTACCATACGCCGTTCAAAGGCACTTAAAACTTTTGTTTTTTCCCACTCAACCTCTGAATGACACACATACACAATACATGACTCAACTGTCTCAAGGCTTAAAACTCATTCTTTAACCTGTCCCCTCCTTTTCATCTACACTGATTGAAGTGGATTTAACAAGTGACATCAATAAGGGACAATAGCGTTCACCTGGATTCACCTGGTTAGTCTATGTCATGGAAAGATTCATGTTTTGTGTCTCAGTGTATATTCAAGACGCACACAGTCCACAATTTGTGATTGTTTTGTTTACTAGTACAGTACTCCATTACCACTCCTAGAGTTTCTCTAAACATTCTGTCCCTGCGTCCAACATAATATTGTCCAGCAGAGGGAGCTTTATCATTAAACACATGTCAAGATTTCCCACAAAAAACAGCAGAAGTATTATTATATCATGTCATTATATTATGGTCTGTGAGCATCTGGGGTTAAACACCTGGGAAAGGGCACATGTGCTGCTAATGTACAGTCCAATGCTTCCAACTCAGAGAGTACAGATTCTAGGAAGCACTTTGTACAGAAACGGTTCTTTTATCTCACTGAGCTTTCTCAGCTGTTTCTCCACAGCTAAATACACAGAGGCAGAATTCTGGCAATGTACCCATCGGAGGATAATGTACCTATAAGCAACTTACAATAGAGTGAGTCCATATAAATGAACGTGATCCCTGACACATTGACAACTGAGCCATTCATCACAATGCCAGTTTCCTCCCGAAAACTGTCAGACAGCTGCTACCCCATAAGAGAATATGCACGGTTCAGTACTGTCTGGCACTGCATGTACTATGAGAAACAGTTTAGGGAACTGAAGAGCATCCACTCACCAGGCACCAGAGGGCTCCGGGCGAGGTGGAGATGATGGTAGCAGCCCTGGGGGTGTTGTACATCAGGGCCAGCTCCCCAAAGCTTCCCCTGTTATCATAGGCTCCCACGGTCTTCTCTACACCATCAACCCTCATATAGATGTCAAAGGTCCCTCTGTGTGAGAGAGAGAGAGAGAGAGAGAGAGAGAGAGAGAGAGAGAGAGAGAGAGAGAGAGAGAGAGAGATATGGAGAGGGAAGAGGGAAGAGGGAGAGAGTAAGAGAGAGAGATATGGAGAGGGAAGAGAGAGCGAGATGGAGGGGGATGGAGAGAGAGAGAGATGGAGGGGGAAGAGGGAGAGAGAAATATGGAGAGAAAGAGATATGGAGAGGGAGAGAGTGAGAGAGATGAAGGGGAAGAGAGAGAGAGAAATGGAGGGGGAAGAGGGAGAGAGAGAGAGAGCGAGATGGAGAGAGCCAATTGGATCATATAACAGTCCTTTCAAGACAAATACTGTGATCTTTCTTGGACCTTGTTTTTTTACCAGGTTAGTCTCATTGAGATGAACAAATCTCTTTTACAAGAGAGACCTTGTCAAAATAGCAGCGCACAATGTTTTAAACCACTTACAGCATAAAACACAAAGCTCTACAGTTTAAAATATACATGTACACACTGAGCACAAGATGGCTTGGGGAAGTGTGGTGCAACTAGCACTTTCCCATCATAGTGTTTACCCTAGCTGAAATGATTAACTGAAATGAAACTATTGCCAAATATACTGTGATGTAATGTAACAAATTTGGGAAGTAACCCCCGGCCGGCTGTCAGTCCAATGTCAGTCCAGTATGAAGGAAGTTAGTAGTTTCGCAAGCCAATGCTAACTAGCGTTAGCACAATAACTAGAAGTCTATGACTATCTGCTAGCATGCTAAACTACCTCTAACTTCCTTCCTACTGAACACAGAGACATAACAAAGTTAATCTGAAGTAGACAAAGGGCATCATTGCTAACATCCCAAAGTATCCCCTTTAACCGTTGAGCCAAGAGATCCAAACCTCTTGACGAGGTTGCTACTACAGAATTACCTTTCAATGACGTAGAAGTTGTCGCCATCGGCATCTTCATCTATGATATGTTCTCCTACCTCAAGGAACTTCTCAAACATGGCGTCCAGTACTTGGGAAAATTGTTCCTGTGATATGAGAAAACAAAACAATAAATAACAATTCAAACTGAATCAAAGACCTGTGGATTATATTAAACTAGAAGTATATTCAATTAGAAAACCAACATTGTATTGAGTATTTGTAATAGTAAGGCCACATTACCCATTACATATGCCACAGCATCATCACAGTACAGTATGTAAGATAAATGAATACTTGAACTTGATTCCTCTCTACATGCTGTTACAGTATTTCAAAATAACTAGCTAAAAAAACTCCCACAGTGCACTGGGCCATGACAAAGTTACAGGCCCCGGGCTACGGTCTGTTCTGTTTTCTGTGTACAGTTAGTGTGTGTGTGCATACATGTGCCAATGTGTGTGTTTGTTTGTGTGTGTATTTTGTGTGTGTGTGTGTGTGTGTGTGTGTGTGTGTGTGTGTGTGTGTGTGTGTGTGTGTGTGTGTGTGTGTGTGTGTGTGTGTGTGTGTGTGTGTGTGTGTGTGTGTGTGTGTGTGTGTGTGTGTGTGTGTGTGTGTGTGTGTTTGTGTGTGTGTACAGAGTATGTCAGTCCATTGAATCACAGCAGCCAGTGGGTGGAGGGGCAGAGAGGCCCACTCAGCCTAAAATGAGGGAATATTTCTTCAGTTTACCGGGTCCAGGTTTTTGAACAGCAGGATGTCTCTGCAAGCCTCCTGTAGTCTCTGTCTCTGTTCGTCTGTTTTAGGATGGGTGACCTGGGAAAACACACACGCCACTCGTGTTATTCACAGAGAGACATTTCAAGCGGAAACGTCATTAACATGATACCACCATAACTCATACCTACCCCGTACACTACCTCCAATACTAATCAAGTACAATATCAAGTGGAATCAAGATCCTGTATCCTGTAGTTCCTCTGTAATACTTAGTTTTCAGTTGTACAGTAACACTATTTTGAAGTGGTACAGTCACTCCTCTGTCTGTCTGGGCCATCTTACCCTCTGTTCTTTGTCTTCCTCGTCTTCATCAGGGTTGAACGCCTCGGCACAAACTGTGTGATAGAAGAGATGAATGAAAGTTACTGCAAGACATTCACATTCACTTAAAATACAATACAATACATTAAGCAGAAAGGTTCTGTTAAAAGACATAGTCATTCTGAAGCCATACAAATGGTAAATAAAACAATCTAAGATAGTCCATGTTAAAAGATCCAAGACTATATGGGGTGAGAGTTGGATTCTGGGAGTTTAACAGGATTTCTACCATGATCCCACTTATCCCAGTCATATAAGCAACTGTCTAATTCTGCTGAGATTAAGAGTCTTTGTGATATACTTAACACCACACCATTGTTTAAAGTGTGGGGGTTTCATCAACGTGACATTTGTATAAACATGTAGATATGATCTCCTTCCTGTAAACGTGCTCGATGCTCCATGACATCACAGAGAGATTCAGTAGACATATTAAAGCCTCTTTAAAACATATCAGAACAACTGGACCAGAGCTCAGTCCTTCTACTTGTCAATGACAAAGCGCATATCTATTGTTTACACATAACCTATATTGTATTTGGCGACTAGACATTATTTATACTTTTCCATTCGAAAGGAATCACACTATAATTTTTCATTATGTAAAATAAATATGCTTTTTTTTTTATATATAGAGCCTGAAGACCGTTTTTTTTTGTTGCAGTGTGTGGACTTCTCCTGTACCACACAAGAACAAAACAGGTATCTTGACCCCAACCTCCCCTGAAGACCTCTTACACTCCCTTACTGCTGGCATGAGTCAGTATGGTTGACCAGCCTATCAGCGAGGCCGGTGAGCGCAGCAACCAGTATGGTTGACCAGCCTATCAGCGAGGCCGGTGAGCGCAGCAACCAGTATGGTTGACCAGCCTATCAGCGAGGCCGGTGAGCGCAGCAACCAGTATGGTTGACCAGCCTATCAGCGAGGCCGGTGAGCGCAGCAACCAGTATGGTTGACCAGCCTATCAGCGAGGCCGGTGAGTGCAGCAACCAGTATGGTTGACCAGCCTATCAGCGAGGCCGGTGAGCGCAGCAACCAGTATGGTTGACCAGCCTATCAGCGAGGCCGGTGAGCGCAGCAACCAGTATGGTTGACCAGCCTATCAGCGAGGCCGGTGAGTGCAGCAACCAGTATGGTTGACCAGCCTATCAGCGAGGCCGGTGAGTGCAGCAACCAGTATGGTTGACCAGCCTATCAGCGAGGCCGGTGAGCGCAGCAACCAGTATGGTTGACCAGCCTAGCCCATAAGCTCCTACATGCCTCCAGCCAACCATCCTGTTACCAACCATGCAGATAATGGTACAGTCACTCCTCTGTCTGTCTGTATAACCTCAAGCTCCCACACAGGAAACTAGGATAGATCCTCATCTCAACAGTGTCCTCCTGCACCTGGTTTGAACTCATGTCACCCTACATCGTTCACTGATTCATTTCCTTCCTGTTCTTCTCTGATGGGAGATAGAGATTAATTACCACCGTTGTCTCTACTGTAAGCAGAGAGGCCAAATGAAACACAGTGGAGACACAGTTATGCTTAATGACCTCTGTGTTTTAATACCTCAAATTTTTCCATATCAGTTACATTTAAGAAAAAATTAAGTGCAGCCTGACTGTCAGTGTAACTTCAGAAGGTATCCTTGATACGAGATTTAAAGGTTTGTTTTATAGGTAGACCGCTGACTGAACGAAGAGGCCAGACAGAGTTAGTGCTGTACTGTAGAAGATAGAACATTCCTGGTAAAAGCATGTCAATTATTGAAATGGTGCCATGTTGTTCTATAAACAGACAATGGGGTGTTGACTGAATGACTGCTGACTGAATGACTGCTGACTGAATGACTGCTGACTTCAGGCTCTCTGGGAATGGGTATCTCACGGTTGAGAAGCTAAGCTTTTGGCTTTTGTTCCAGCCCAGTAGTAATACACCTGCAGTGGTGTAAAGTACTTCAGTAAAAATACTTTAAAGTACTACTTAAGTCGTTTTCGTTGGGTATCTGTACTTTACTATTTATATGTTTGACAACTTTTACTTCACTACATTCCCAAAGAAAATAATGTACACTACCGTTCAAAAGTGTGGGGTCACTTAGAAATGTCCTTGTTTTTGAAAGAAAAGCACATTTTTGTCCTTGACCAGAAATACAGTGTAGACATTGTTAATGTTGTAAATGACTATTGTAGCTGGAAACAGAAGATTTTTATGGAATATCTACATAGGCGTACAGAGGCCCATTATCAGCAACCATCACTCCTGTGTTCCACTGGCATGTTGTGTTAGCTAATCCAGGTTTATCATTTTAAAAGGCTAATTGATCATTAGAAAACCCTTTTGCAATTATGTTAGCACAGCTGAAAATTGTTGTAATAAAACTGGCCTTCTTTAGACTAGTTGAGTATCTGAAGCATCAGCATTTGTGGGTTCGATTACAGGCTCAAAATGGCCAGAAACAAAGAACTTTCTTCTGAAACACGTCAGTCTATTCTTGTTCTGAGAAATTAAGGCTATTCCATGTGAGAAATTGCCAAGAAACTGAAGATCTCGTACAACGCTGTGTACTACTCCCTTCACAGAACAGCACAAACTGACTCTAACCAGAATAGAAAGAGGAGTGGGAGGCCCCGGTGCACAACTGAGCAAGAGAACAAGTACATTAGAGTGTCTAGTTTGAGAAACAGACGCCTCACAAGTCCTCAACTGGCAGCTTCATTAAATAGTACCCACAAAACACCAGTCTCAACAGTGAAGAGGCGACTTCGGGATGCTGGCCTTCTCGGCAGAGTTCCTCTGTCCAGTGTCTGTGTTCTTTTTCCCATCTTAATCTTTTCTTTTTATTGGCCAGTCTGAGATTTGGCTTTTTCTTTACAACTCTGCCTAGAAGGCCAGCATCTCGGAGTTATCTCTTCACTGTTGACGTTGAGACTGGTGTTTTGAGGGTACTATTTAATAAAGCTCCCTTTTGAGGACTTGTGAGGTGTCTGTTTCTCAAACTAGACACTCTAATGTACTTGTCCTCTTGCTCAGTTGTGCACCGGGGCCTCCCACTCCTCTTTCTATACTGGTTAGATCAATTAGCCTTTTAAAATGATACACTTGGATTAGCTAACACAACGTGCCATTGGAACACAGGAGTGATGGTTGCTGATAATGGGCCTCTGTACGCCTATGTAGATATTCCATAAAACATCTTCAGTTTCCAGCTACAATAGTCATTTACAACATTAACAATGTCTACACTGTATTTCTGATCAATTTGATGTTATTTTAATGGACAGAAAATTTGCTTAAGTATATTTTAGCAATTACATTTATTTTTGATACTTAAGTATATTTAAAACCATATACTTTTACTCAAGTAGTATTTTACTGGGTGACTTTCACTTTTACTTAAGTCATTTTCTATTACTTTATCTTTACTTTTACTCAAGTATGACAATTGGGTACTTTTTCCACCACTGCACACCTGACATAACAACAGATGTAACACACTCACCTGATGCTCTTCTAATGAATCGACTCATCACTGGAGCTGAAATAAGAGCAAAGCAAAATGTTAGGTCATCATATAGAATTCATTTAGGATTCATATAGGATTCATATAAGATTCATTTAGGATTCATATAAGATTCATTTAGAATTCGTATAGGATTCAAATCAGATTCATATCAGATTCATATCAGATTCAAATCAGATTCAAATCAGATTCATATCGGATTCAAATCAGATTCGTATCAGATTCAAATCAGATTCATATCGGATTCATATAGGATTCATATAGGATTCAAATCAGATTCATATCGGATTACATTCCGTTAAGGCCAAAGAAAGAAAGAGGACTTCCAATATTGCAGTGATACCATACAGAAGACGTGTTCTGAGAAATGTGTCAAAGCTGGCAACTGAATAATGGGTGAAAAGGACATTTGATCTACTGTGGATTGTTATAACAAAATGTCAATCACAGACGAGACCTAATGCTTAATGCATATCCTCTCTCTTTGATAACTCCATCAAACCAGGTAAACCATAACTGCTATTGGTCAATATTGCCCATGCAGAGCTAACATGGCTGCCATAGAATTGGTGGTGTTATGTAAATGCATCATAATACATCAAACTGTCCAAACTCTCTCTACTATATCTTTGGCTCTACATAAAACCAGGTATGCACACACCCTTTGCTGACCTAAAACTCATAACAGGGAACAGCTGAGTCCTTTGAATTGCATTTTGCTTCTCTGAACAAAATTTAAATTGAGAATGAATTTAAAGCATCACTGAACCAAAGCAATTTAAAAACACTTCGCACTAGAACAATACCTCCACATGAAAAATACATTAGGTAAGAGGTCTCATCTCATCCATGAATACCTAGTTAGCCAGCCTCTCTCTCTCTTCCCCTCTCTCTCTCTCGTCTAAATATAATTATGAACTGAGGGCTTGGGTTAGTTGTGTTATGTAAGGGGGAATTATAGGTCCTCTCACGGGCCATGAAAAGTGCAGTCAAGGCTTGCCAGTAACAGGAAGATTGAATGCACCTGACTGCACCTGTCCTGAAACAACCAGCTCTCAGGGTCTGTACCATAGCTACATTACTAATTGTTTATAAAATAATAATCAGACGCAGACACGTGATGGGTCGAAGCCAGATGGAACTCAAGTCTGTGATGAGCTCAGACTGTTTACTTTAGATTCACTGACTACGGAAACCCAGGAGGCACAACTTCCCACAATACCATATGCATGTCGCACCAACATAAATCTACAAAGAGATATATATATTATCTCTGCATGTCAGAGATAATCAACTAGATTCAGCCACAAGCCAATTGTTTTTAAGCGGATGGTCAGGGGGCCGGAACATAATTACAAATCATTTGTAGACTGCAAATTGACCGCAAGAAGCCAAAACAGATATAATATTTGACTAAAACATAATAATTTCAAACGTTGCTTACATTTGTATACGATATCACATATATCTCTCTATTATGCATGGGAACACTTTGGACCAAAGATTTCCAAAATTAAAATCACTTGGAGCTGATTCGCTGGTGTTTTCACAGTTTAATGTCCAACAATAAAACAACAATATTTTTTTTTTTTGCTCAGAAAACTTGGGGGGGGGGGGGGCAAATAAAACCATCTGCGGGCCACCATGTAGGGAACCCTGACATGTGTTTTTGTCCCACTATTATAACAAACAGAACAGAACATTGTGGTGATACTGTGTCAGGGCCAAGGGCTCATGGGAGTAATGTGGCATTGGCTGCATGTAGCATTTCTGCATCAGCCAAGGTCTTATCTTCTCTCTTCTAGTCTATTCTATTCTATATGCAAGCAGTAATCGTGCATGGGGCTTGTTCTATTCTATATGCAAGCAGTAATCGTGCATGGGGCTTGTTCTATTCTATATGCAAGCAGTAATCGTGCATGGGGCTTGTTCTATTCTATATGCAAGCAGTAATCGTGCATGGGGCTTGTTCTATTCTATATGCAAGCAGTAATCGTGCATGGGGCTTGTTCTATTCTATATGCAAGCAGTAATCCTGCATGGGGCTTGTTCTATTCTATATGCAAGCAGTAATCGTGCATGGGGCTTGTTCTATTCTATATGCAAGCAGTAATCGTGCATGGGGCTTGTTCCATTCTATATGCAAGCAGTAATCGTGCATGGGGCTTGTTCCATTCTATATGCAAGCAGTAATCGTGCATGGGGCTTGTTCTATTCTATATGCAAGCAGTAATCGTGCATGGGGCTTGTTCTATTCTATATGCAAGCAGTAATCGTGCATGGGGCTTGTTCCATTCTATATGCAAGCAGTAATCGTGCATGGGGCTTGTTCCATTCTATATGCAAGCAGTAATCGTGCATGGGGCTTGTTCTATTCTATATGCAAGCAGTAATCGTGCATGGGGCTTGTTCTATTCTATATGCAAGCAGTAATCGTGCATGGGGCTTGTTCTATTCTATATGCAAGCAGTAATCGTGCATGGGGCTTGTTCTATTCTATATGCAAGCAGTAATCGTGCATGGGGCTTGTTCCATTCTATATGCAAGCAGTAATCGTGCATGGGGCTTGTTCTATTCTATATGCAAGCAGTAATCGTGCATGGGGCTTGTTCTATTCTATATGCAAGCAGTAATCGTGCATGGGGCTTGTTCTATTCTATATGCAAGCAGTAATCCTGCATGGGGCTTGTTCTATTCTATATGCAAGCAGTAATCCTGCATGGGGCTTGTTCTATTCTATATGCAAGCAGTAATCGTGCATGGGGCTTGTTCCATTCTATATGCAAGCAGTAATCGTGCATGGGGCTTGTTCCATTCTATATGCAAGCAGTAATCGTGCATGGGGCTTGTTCTATTCTATATGCAAGCAGTAATCGTGCATGGGGCTTGTTCTATTCTATATGCAAGCAGTAATCGTGCATGGGGCTTGTTCCATTCTATATGCAAGCAGTAATCGTGCATGGGGCTTGTTCTATTCTATATGCAAGCAGTAATCGTGCATGGGGCTTGTTCTATTCTATATGCAAGCAGTAATCGTGCATGGGGCTTGTTCTATTCTATATGCAAGCAGTAATCGTGCATGGGGCTTGTTCTATTCTATATGCAAGCAGTAATCGTGCATGGGGCTTGTTCTATTCTATATGCAAGCAGTAATCGTGCATGGGGCTTGTTCCATTCTATATGCAAGCAGTAATCGTGCATGGGGCTTGTTCTATTCTATATGCAAGCAGTAATCGTGCATGGGGCTTGTTCTATTCTATATGCAAGCAGTAATCGTGCATGGGGCTTGTTCTATTCTATATGCAAGCAGTAATCGTGCATGGGGCTTGTTCTATTCTATATGCAAGCAGTAATCGTGCATGGGGCTTGTTCTATTCTATATGCAAGCAGTAATCGTGCATGGGGCTTGTTCTATTCTATATGCAAGCAGTAATCGTGCATGGGGCTTGTTCTATTCTATATGCAAGCAGTAATCGTGCATGGGGCTTGTTCCATTCTATATGCAAGCAGTAATCGTGCATGGGGCTTGTTCTATTCTATATGCAAGCAGTAATCGTGCATGGGGCTTGTTCTATTCTATATGCAAGCAGTAATCGTGCATGGGGCTTGTTCTATTCTATATGCAAGCAGTAATCGTGCATGGGGCTTGTTCTATTCTATATGCAAGCAGTAATCGTGCATGGGGCTTGTTCTATTCTATATGCAAGCAGTAATCGTGCATGGGGCTTGTTCTATTCTATATGCAAGCAGTAATCGTGCATGGGGCTTGTTCTATTCTATATGCAAGCAGTAATCGTGCATGGGGCTTGTTCTATTCTATATGCAAGCAGTAATCGTGCATGGGGCTTGTTCCATTCTATATGCAAGCAGTAATCGTGCATGGGGCTTGTTCTATTCTATATGCAAGCAGTAATCGTGCATGGGGCTTGTTCTATTCTATATGCAAGCAGTAATCGTGCATGGGGCTTGTTCTATTCTATATGCAAGCAGTAATCGTGCATGGGGCTTGTTCTATTCTATATGCAAGCAGTAATCGTGCATGGGGCTTGTTCTATTCTATATGCAAGCAGTAATCGTGCATGGGGCTTGTTCCATTCTATATACATGTGTTAAATGTATAAACAGAGAATGTAGGCCTAGGCCTGTTGCAGCCTTGCCTGACGACGCAAACAGAATTGTTCCACTGCTCTATCGTCCGTTTGTAGTGAAGTCAAAATTAGGGGGTGTTGTACAAAACAAAGTCATCAGCGATTGGATCATCTCTAACCAATCAGATTATCAAAGCCAATGGTAAATCTTCAAAACATCACTTTACCCATTTGTGTTCTTTTCTGGCTCTGGCCCAACCCATTGGTTTTCCGAGACCAATCAGTCGGTCTAGAATGGATTTCCAATGGATTTCCATTCTAGGAATCTTCAGGGAGATACTCAGATCCCCAATCAATGAGGTGGTTCGATTGATCTGGCCCGGGCTACACCGAGCTATGGCCCATCACGTCATCGGGCGAAAGTGGGGAGGGAAGAGAGCCCTTCTCAAATCAAACAGTAATCTGCACCACTCTGGCCATGTTGTCAACAAGGCAGAATGGGGCATTGTCCAGAAAAATACATATATTTTCCTTAAAATAAAATGTTAGAATTTTCAAACTATATACTTTTCATTGAGAAGGCAGATAATGCGTTTTTATCAAAAGCAATCACTTTTGCATGTGAAAACAAAGAATCCTACTCATTACTACACGTGCATAATTACGTCACTTTTGTTTTGACACGGACAGAGCGGGACACCACCTGGCTCACGCCCGGGAGGCAACCTGGTTCCAAATCGAATGCAATCAACTTTCAGCCGGTTCAAAACACATCTACACGGGCGACCAGGCGAGATTAATCGCACCCCCTTATTGGCGAGAAAAAACTAACGTCCGTGGGCGTGACGTAACGTTTGGCCAGAGGAAGGAGTTTGGGTAGCCAGGCAAGTTGCAGCCCTGGGTGGCCTATCCTCCTAATAGCAGGCATCCAGACTTCCTCTTCAGTTAGGCTCCACAACCACTAAGTAATGGATTGCTAACCTGTCACAAACACGTTTTCCCCCCAACTGCTTTACTTTCAGACCTACAGAGCTGTACAAAGCCAATAACATACTGTTGCATATGAAATGTAAAATGCTTATGCGATTTTTATCACGAGGACTGTATAGGCTCTTGTTCCCTCTGTAGTAACTTGGCCTAAATGCACTGTATCGCCCTAATGATGTCAAATGAAATCAGGATACGCCGTCGGTTAGAGATCAAAGGCTACACAGCTATACTGTATGTTCATTAGTATGCACGTCAATCAGCCACCATGGCATGACCATATATGGGCAATACCAGCCCAGACTAAATAAATACCATAGTGTTGTTACAATGTGGCAAGCAATTCGAATGCTAATCACACACACACACCACTGGCTACATTCTCTCTAGGAGGCAAACACATATTACAATTGTAGGATTCCATTCCAACATTCCATTGGCTGTAGAATATAATATACACTTGGTTATTATTCTTTACCAATGAATTCCTCGTCGTCACTCTCCTCTTCCTCTCCATTTTCAGAATCGATCTGCATGGCTTCGTCGATGAAATTGACCGCTTTCCCACTGGGTCGCGTGGCCGAATGTTGGTCATTGCCGAACGCGGCCCCGGTAGTCTCACTGTCCTTCAGTTGGGTGAAATACTGCAACGCGAATTCGAGCAAATCTCCCGGCTGATTCCGTAACACTTCCACGGTAAAGCTCTGCAACAGCTCCGTCAATCCTTCAGGAATTTCTATACTCATTCCTGATGTCAAATCTATGAGAAATACGAATAAAATGTACAATTAATGTGCTTCCCAAATAACGAAATAATTATGTTCAATTCTAAATACAAGAGACTGAAAGAAATGAAACTGGGAAAAACGCTTAATTGCCCGGTGAATGTTTTATAATCCACGTGCAATGTAGAGAATCCTTTCAGTATGTTGAATGAAAATGGCATCTTCTGCTGCTCTTGCTGGTTACAGGAAACCCACGCATGTGACCCGAGAAACCATGGCAACCACCCACCCAGGGATTGCGTATGAGAAGCGAGCTGCAGCAATGCATAGGATGGCAAAAACTGCAGTGGCATGTTGTGAGCGTTGACTCATTTAATGTAACCAAACATAATAGCCTACTCAGAGATGGACATAGCAAAAATGTGTAAGATTTGTTTATATATATACATATATATATATATATAAAAGGAATACCATTATGGCACTGGATTCATAAATAAACTGGTAGTCTTATAATGAATATGCATAAAGCAGCTGTCAGTTGCTTCAGGCTATTCTGTTGTAGTCTGTTCTGTTTACAGTCATTGGTTCAAATTCAAGCTGGACAAATGGCCACAATTTACAGTAAATGGCCTATATTATGTTTATTTTAACAACTATGTGTTAAATTATGTAAAGATAATTCCAGCTAAAAGCTAAAAAGGGAGTACAATTAGACTTGCGCTTCCTGTTCTGACCCACTTCCTTTCTGTCTTTAGGGAGGAAACATAATAAATCAGTCAGACAGCGTTATTGTCAAGGGACTAGGTTTCTGTGCTGAGCAGAGGACCAGCTTTTTTCTTTCCCTCTCAGACCCATTTTACTGGAGATCGTCAAGGGACCTGTGGCCACTTTGCTGTAAAGGACTAGCCTGGTCCCAGATCTGTTTGTGCTTTTTTGCCAACTCCTATGGTCCTTTTCACACCGATGATTATAGTGGATAGTGGCTGGTAAAATGGTACAAACAGATCTGGGACCAGTCACACATATGCATGGGGTTTTCCCTCTTAATATACATTCTGTGTGTGTCCATCATCCTCACACAGTCAATTTTCATCCGTAGAATTCAAGTAACAAACAATAGTTTGTGTGTAATTCAAACCCTGATGTATTGTTGTAATCCCAGCAAGGCAGTGTTCCCAAACGGTTGCAGATGTGACTGACTGTGCCCTCCTGGCCTTGTGGTTGGCAGCAGCCATCCAGTCTTTTCCCCGGCAGATTTGGATAGAAGAATGTGGTATTAGAGGAATATCAGTGTGGGAACATTTGATACCAAACTACTGTAGGTGCGTAAAACATAGGGAGGGAGACATATGTGTTTTGTCAACAGTATAACAACAATTTGATTTAAAATGTAATTCAATGTGGACACAGTAGTATTAGAGCATTTCAGACTGGAGGGTTTTGAGAGAGTATTCTGTTTCCTGTTTATTAACAGATTGAGAGTCATTACAGTTATAAGAAAACACTAACAAAGAACCCACCTGTGTGTTTTCCTATAGGCTGACTCCCTGATACCCTCACTATAAAGCAGTCTACACAACACCACCACCACCACCACCACCACCATCACCACCACCACCATCATCACCACCATCACCACCACCATCAACACCATCATCACCACCATCATCACCACCATCATCACCACTGTTACGTTCCCCAGTTTCTGTGTTCTGTTTTGTATTTGAGTGTGTGTTTCAGGAGATGGCTTCCTGAAGTACTCCCCAACCAGCTGATTGGTCAACCCCAGGCTAATTGGTGATTGGAGCTGACCCCGCCCCCTCGTCAAGAAGCAGCTGACTCTAATCACCATTGCCACCTGAAGATAAAAGCCAGTGTTCTGCCCAGGAGAGAGAGAGATGGAGAGAGATGAGATTTGGAGTAGAGATTTGGAGATTGAGAGAGAAAAATTAGATTGTGATATAGTGTTGGTTGTGTATCAGAAAGTGTGGTATGTACTGTTGTTGTTGGTAGCAGTTTTTCTATGTCCTGTGTTTGTGAGTGTTTGTGAAATCATTAATAATTACTCTGTTTCATTTGTTCCCAGGGGGGAAGGAGAAGGCACTTTGGGAGTGCTTAGGCAAGAGGCCCGAGGGCATACATATACCCGTAGTATATTTACTCTCTAGGCACACTAGGTAAGACCTGGGCGGACCACCCCCTGTATTTTGGTTAGGGCACCAGACGGTGCTAAGTTAGGTAAGTTAAGTGGGTAGGCAGGTTAGATAGGAGAGGGGGAACTTTGATATTTACTTTCTTTGCTTTGGTTCCGTCCAGCCCCTTTTCCCCATATTACCGTGTAAGAAAATAAATCCAAGTAAACGGTAAAATCTGCTTTTGTGTCATCCTTGCTCGCACCTACAGTCCATACCTCTTGCACTTCAGAGAGTTGAGTTATAGCAGGGAGTTGCGTTCCCTCTTCTCAGAGGCTTGCGTAACAAACACCACCACCATCATCATCAACACCACCATCATCAACACCACCATCATCATCAACACCACCATCATCATCATCAACACCACCATCATCATCATCAACATCACCACCACAACCATCATCATCCTCACCACCACAACCATCATCACCACCACCATCCCAAACATCATCACCATCAACACCACAACCATCATCATCAACACCACCACCATCACCACCACAACCATCATCAACACCACCATCCCAAACATCATCACCATCAACACCACCATGAACCCCACCACCATCATCACAACCACCATCAACACAACCACCATCATCACCATCAACACCACCATCAACACCACCATCACCATCATCAACACCACCATCATCAACACCCCACACCACCACCACCATCACCATCATCAACACCACCATCACCATCATCAACACCACCATCATCACCACCACCATCACCATCATCAACACCACCATCACCACCACCACCAACACCACCACCACCATCACCACCACCATCACCACCATCATCACCACCACCATCACCACCATCACCATCACCACCACCACCATCCCCACCACCATCACCACCACCACCATCCCCACCACCAACACCATCAACACCCCACACCACCACCACCATCATCAACACCACCATCATCACCACCACCACCATCACCATCATCACCACCACCATCACCATCATCACCACCACCATCACCACCATCATCACCACCACCATCAACATCACCACCATCAACACCACCATCAACACCACCACCATCAACACCACCACCATCAACACCACCACCATCAACACCAGACAGTCAATTTTCATCCGTAGAATTCAAGTAACAAACAATAGTTTGTGTGTAATTCAAACCCTGATGTATTGTTGTAATCCCAGCAAGACAGTGTTCCCAAACGGTTGCAGATGTGACTGACTGTGCCCTCCTGGCCTTGTGGTTGGCAGCAGCCATCCAGTCTTTTCCCCGGCAGATTTGGCCAGAAGAATGGGGTATTAGAAGAATATCAGTGTGGGAACATTTGATACCAAACTACTGTAGGTGCGTAAAACATAGGGAGGGAGACATATGTGTTTTGACACAGTATAACAACAATTTGATTTAAAATGTAATTCAATGTGGACACAGTAGTATTAGAGCATTTCAGACTGGAGGGTTTTGAGAGAGTATTCTGTTTCCTGTTTATTAACAGATTGAGAGTCATTACAGTTATAAGAAAACACTAACAAAGAACCCACCTGTGTGTTTTCCTGTAGGCTGACTCCCTGATACCCTCACTATACAGCAGTCTACACACCACCACCACCACCATCACCATCATCATCACCAGGCTGACTCCCTGATACCCTCACTATACAGCAGTCTACACAACACCACCACCATCACCACCACCATCAACACCATCATCATCACCATCAACACCATCATCAACACCAACACCATCATCATCACCATCAACAACACCACCACCATCACCAACATCACCACCATCATCATCACCACCACCACCACCACCACCACCATCATCACCACCATCACCATCACCACCATCATCATCACCACCATCATCACCATCAACACCACCCCAACCATCATCATCATCACCACAACCACCATCATCACCACAACCACCATCATCAACACCACCATCATCAACACCACCATCACCATCATCAACACAACCAACACCACCATCAACACCACCATCATCATCACCACAACCACCATCAACACCACCACAACCACCATCACCACCATCAACACAACCAACACCACCATCAACACCACCATCATCATCACCACCACCATCATCACCACCATCACCATCACCACCATCAACACCACCACCACCATCACCACCATCACCACCACCACCATCAACACCACCACAACCACCATCACCACCATCAACACAACCAACACCACCATCAACACCACCATCAACACCACCATCATCATCACCACCACCATCATCACCACCATCACCATCACCACCATCAACACCACCACCACCATCACCATCACCACCATCAACACCACCACCATCATCACCACCATCACCATCACCACCATCAACACCACCACCATCATCACCACCATCACCATCACCACCATCAACACCACCACCACCACCATCATCATCACCACCATCAACACCACCACCACCACCATCATCATCACCACCATCATCATCACCACCATCATCACCCCAACCATCATCATCACCACAACCACCATCATCACCACAACCACCATCATCAACACCACCATCATCAACACCACCATCACCATCATCAACACAACCAACACCACCATCAACACCACCATCATCATCATCACCACCATCATCATCACCACCATCATCACCATCAACACCACCCCAACCATCATCATCATCACCACAACCACCATCATCACCACAACCACCATCATCAACACCACCATCATCAACACCACAACCACCATCATCAACACCACCATCATCAACATCAACACAACCAACACCACCATCAACACCACCATCATCATCACCACAACCACCATCAACACCACCACAACCACCATCACCACCACAACCATCATCAACACCACCATCATCACCATCATCAACACCACCCCAACCATCATCACCATCATCAACACCACCCCAACCATCATCACCACCACCATCACCAACATCACCACCATCAACCCCACCACCATCATCACCACCATCACCATCACCACCATCATCATCACCACCATCATCACCATCAACACCACCCCAACCATCATCATCATCACCACAACCACCATCATCACCACAACCACCATCATCAACACCACCATCATCAACACCACCATCACCACCATCAACACAACCAACACCACCATCAACACCACAACCATCATCAACACCACCATCATCACCATCATCAACACCACCCCAACCATCATCACCATCACAACCACCATCATCAACACCCTCATCACCACCACCATCATCATCATCACCATCCCCACCATCATCACCACCATCACCACTCTGTACAACTTGTTCTGTACGCTTTTAACTTCATTTTCTAATGACACTGATTCTTTTAAAATTAGTAATGTATTGTGTTTGTTTATTTATGTAACATATCTTTGTGTGTTAAAAATGCAGGGTAATGAAACTGTGGCTGTAGACAGTGTTTCTAAAATGATTTCCTACTCGACAGAAATGTAAATGTGTGTGTGTATCTTGTCTGAAATTCCTAGATGTTAAGTAATTGATTTCTCAATTAATAAATTAATTAATAAAATACGCTTCTCATTTATTTGCATTCGACAGTTTAACTTACAGTAAAACTAATAGCATAAATAGATTCACCATTGATCTTCATGATTATCATTTCTGTCTCCTGTAACTCTCTGCAGAAACATGATGATCAGTATGGCCAAGTGATCAGGTGAAAAGTTTACATCACTGATGTTCCAGTGAAAACACTCGCAAAGGCCTATAATAGCAGCCAGGAGAATGCACTATTGCGCCAGACACACTGCAGAAACTCCAGAGGGTCTCTTTTTTTCCTAGCCACCGTGCTTCTACACCTGCATTGCTTGCTGTTTGGGGTTTTAGGCTGGGTTTCTGTACAGCACTTTGACATATCAGCTGATGTACGAAGGGCTATATAAATACATTTGATTTGATTCCACCACTGAAAATGTACTGAAGCACGTCACGGGGTACTGTTAAGATCTTGCTGCATTTATCTCTCCCCCCCCATCGACCTCTTCAACTCTTTCGAGCACCAATAAAAGTACACAAAGGATATTGTTTCCTGATGAATGAAAATGTGTGTGTGAATGCAGGTACAACTCCATCCTTTGTGCCAGGTCTGAAGGTGCCCACATTGGCATACATATCTGCTTCAATATCCATGACCTTCGTTGCATTGAGGTTTTGGCTAGATTATGGAGACGTAATTTATTGATCGGCAGGTGAGGGTGCTCTCTAGCGGCTAGATGTTCTTTACCATTCGGCCATCAGATTTGCCACCGATGCTCCTTATAGGACACATCACTGCACTCTATACTCTTCTGTAACCTGGTCATCTCTGTATACCCGTCGCAAGACCCACTGGTTGTTGCTTATTTAGAAAACCCTCTTAGGCCTCACTCCCCCCTATCTGAGATATCTACTGCAGCCCTCATCCTCCACATACAACACCCATTCTGCCAGTCACATTCTATTAAAGGTCCCCAAAACACACACATCCCTGGGTCGCTCCTCTTTTCAGTTCGCTGCAGCTAGTGACTGGAACGAGCTGCAACAAACACTCAAACTGGACCGTTTTATCTCCATCTCTTCATTCAAAGACTCAATCATGGACACTCTCTTACTGACAGTTGTGGCTGCTTCTCATGCTGTATTGTTGTCTTTACCGTCTTGCCCTTTGTCCTGTTGTCTGTGGCCAATAATGTTTGTACAATGTTTTGTGCTGCTGTCATGTTGTGTTGCTACCGTGCTATGTTGTCATGTTGTGTTGCTACCGTGCTATGTTGTCATGTTGTGTTGCTACCATGCTATGTTGTCATGTTGTGTTGCTACCATGCTATGTTGTCATGTTGTGTTGCTACCATGCTATGTTGTCATGTTGTGTTGCTACCATGCTATGTTGTCATGTTGTGTTGCTACCATGCTATGTTGTCATGTTGTGTTGCTACCGTGCTATGTTGTCATGTTGTGTTGCTACCATGCTATGTTGTCATGTTGTGTTGCTACCATGCTATGTTGTCATGTTGTGTTGCTACCATGCTATGTTGTCATGTTGTGTTGCTACCATGCTATGTTGTCATGTTGTGTTGCTACCGTGCTATGTTGTCATGTTGTGTTGCTACCATGCTATGTTGTCATGTTGTGTTGCTACCGTGCTATGTTGTCATGTTGTGTTGCTACCATGCTATGTTGTCATGTTGTGTTGCTACCATGCTATGTTGTCATGTTGTGTTGCTACCGTGCTATGTTGTCATGTTGTGTTGCTACCATGCTATGTTGTCATGTTGTGTTGCTACCGTGCTATGTTGTCATGTTGTGTTGCTACCATGCTATGTTGTCATGTTGTGTTGCTACCGTGCTATGTTGTCATGTTGTGTTGCTACCATGCTATGTTGTCATGTTGTGTTGCTACCATGCTATGTTGTCATGTTGTGTTGCTACCGTGCTATGTTGTCATGTTGTGTTGCTACCGTGCTATGTTGTCATGTTGTGTTGCTACCGTGCTATGTTGTCATGTTGTGTTGCTACCATGCTATGTTTTCTTAGGTCTGTCTTTATGTAATGTTATGGTCTCTCTCAAATCAAACTATTTGTCACATGCGCCGAATACAACAGGTGTAGACTTTACCGTGAAATGCTTACTTTACAAGCCCTTAACCAACAGTGCAGTTCAAGAAGAGTTAAGAAAATATTTACCATGTAGGTGGCGGTGAAGTGACTGACTGTCCTCTCTTGTTGTGATGTGTGTTTTGTCCTATATTTGTATTTTATTTTTAATCCCAGCCCCTGTACCAGCAGGAGGCCTTTTGCCTTCTGAAAGGCCGTCATTGTAAATAAGAATTTGTTCTTAACTGACTTGCCTAGTTAAATAAAGGTTAAATAAATATTGTCCTGAGCTCACTTTGACACCCTTAACGGGCTCAAATACAGTAACTTCCACTGTTACTTCAGCTAGGTTTACACCAATGTTTGCTCCCTGTACTGCCCTGGTCTCTGTTTGCTCCCTGTACTGCCCTGGTCTCTGTTTGCTCCCTGTACTGCCCTGGTCTCTGTTTGCTCCCTGTACTGCCCTGGTCTCTGTTTGCTCCCTGTACTGCCCTGGTCTCTGTTTGCTCCCTGTACTGCCCTGGTCTCTGTTTGCTCCCTGTACTGCCCTGGTCTCTGTTTGCTCCCTGTACTGCCCTGGTCTCTGTTTGCTCCCTGTACTGCCCTGGTCTCTGTTTGCTCCCTGTACTGCCCTGGTCTCTGTTTGCTCCCTGTACTGCCCTGGTCTCTGCTTGCTCCCTGTACTGCCCTGGTCTCTGCTTGCTCCCTGTACTGCCCTGGTCTCTGTTTGCTCCCTGTACTGCCCTGGTCTCTGTTTGCTCCCTGTACTGCCCTGGTCTCTGTTTGCTCCCTGTACTGCCCTGGTCTCTGTTTGCTCCCTGTACTGCCCTGGTCTCTGTTTGCTCCCTGTACTGCCCTGGTCTCTGTTTGCTCCCTGTACTGCCCTGGTCTCTGTTTGCTCCCTGTACTGCCCTGGTCTCTGTTTGCTCCCTGTACTGCCCTGGTCTCTGTTTGCTCCCTGTACTGCCCTGGTCTCTGTTTGCTCCCTGTACTGCCCTGGTCTCTGTTTGCTCCCTGTACTGCCCTGGTCTCTGTTTGCTCCCTGTACTGCCCTGGTCTCTGTTTGCTCCCTGTACTGCCCTGGTCTCTGTTTGCTCCCTGTACTGCCCTGGTCTCTGTTTGCTCCCTGTACTGCCCTGGTCTCTGTTTGCTCCCTGTACTGCCCTGGTCTCTGTTTGCTCCCTGTACTGCCCTGGTCTCTGTTTGCTCCCTGTACTGCCCTGGTCTCTGTTTGCTCCCTGTACTGCCCTGGTCTCTGTTTGCTCCCTGTACTGCCCTGGTCTCTGTTTGCTCCCTGTACTGCCCTGGTCTCTGTTTGCTCCCTGTACTGCCCTGGTCTCTGTTTGCTCCCTGTACTGCCCTGGTCTCTGTTTGCTCCCTGTACTGCCCTGGTCTCTGTTTGCTCCCTGTACTGCCCTGGTCTCTGTTTGCTCCCTGTACTGCCCTGGTCTCTGTTTGCTCCCTGTACTGCCCTGGTCTCTGTTTGCTCCCTGTACTGCCCTGGTCTCTGTTTGCTCCCTGTACTGCCCTGGTCTCTGTTTGCTCCCTGTACTGCCCTGGTCTCTGTTTGCTCCCTGTACTGCCCTGGTCTCTGTTTGCTCCCTGTACTGCCCTGGTCTCTGTTTGCTCCCTGTACTGCCCTGGTCTCTGTTTGCTCCCTGTACTGCCCTGGTCTCTGTTTGCTCCCTTTACTGCCCTGGTCTCTGTGACTTACTGTGACTGATGCTGCTTTGTATGTCCACAGTGGCGATTTTAGCATGCAAATCTTGGTGGGGCAAAAAAAATAATACTAATATGCAAGTCAGCAACACAACACTAAACAATACATGAATTGCACTATAACGGTGACAAAAAGTGCCCAAAAACTGTTAGGGCCTACATAAAGCTGTCCCAACAGCAGAGTCCAAACATATCAGTCCCAACATCTTACCACTGCTACTCCTGGTTATTAGCAGAGCCTTGTCTGGCAGCGAAACAGTTAATTCAGGCTCATTTACTGCCTTTTAAGAAAACATAGCTGATATGGCTGACTTGCTTAAACAAATGTGGTTTCTACTGACAATTGAGATGTACAAACTATGGCATAATGAGATGACGAGTGGATAAGAGGCAATCCGTAATTCCGATTAACACATTAATGAGCGAGCTAGGACGGCCGTACAGTAGTCAATATTACTATTTGTTCAGCACTTTTTGAAATGTACAGCGACAGAATTCCGAACTTGGACCGTTCTTACAGTATTCTCCCTGTACAATAAGTCAGAACCGCAGGATAAATAAAGGGGGCATTTAAGCAGACAATGACAGCTCTTACAATATTTGATGATTACATTTCCTTAAAACCGGTTATGTGCACCACCAAGTCAGAACAGTAGTCGAAATTAAGATCAGAAAAGGGACCAAATTATTAGGGTGAGGCACATGGGCTACTAACATCTTACTACACAATATACACTTAGTATTACTTTCTTAGCTAAAGTATACATATCTCCCTGGCATATTACATAATGTAGGCATCAGCATACAAGACATTCTGAACTCGCCGTGTTTTGCTTGTGCTGCACGGCGGTCCTTCGTGGGTAAATTTTGTCGTCAAACTTTGTCATCAAAGTCTGGCATTCTCAGGATTTATGGTGTTTTCAAGACAACTGGGAACTCAGGGAAAAAAACAAGGTCGAATCATGATGGCGTCAGTGATCTTCAGGTCGGAGCTCCCGACTTGCAATTTCGAGTTGGATGACCGTTCAAAACGTATTTTCCCAGTCGGCGCTAGTTTTTTTCCCCAAGTTCCCAGTTGTCTTGAACTCACTGACGTCAGATTTCCCAGTTCTGAGTTTCCAGTTGTTTTGAGCGAGGCAGAAGTCATGCTGGATTGACAGCATGGCCAATGTTGAATGTTTATCCTTTTAAGCTTTGAAAAGAGACCCTTTAAACCCAGACTTGGGACCACACAACCACTCCACTGAATAGCAGGCTAGGGATTGCATTGCAATGCTTGCAGTTAGCCACCTATTGTTGAATTTGTAATTTCTAACTCGTTGTGTAATGTTTATGTCCAATGGCCGATGAGCACTTCATATGACAAGATTTATTTTCCGCTGGCTCCCCCATCACCACATAAAGCACTGAGCTAGGCTGAAACACCTGCATTTTGGAGCTGCCTTACTCAAGAAAGCAAAAAAGAGACTACGTTTGTATGCGGCTTTATTAACGCAATTATTTTTTTTAGTTTTACATTGTTTGCAAACTGATATGTGACACGTATTAATGTAAAAATATCATGCAAAACAAGCAACACTCACAAAAATAAATATATATTTAGCTCTGCCCCACCTGCCCTGAATGACGGGTCGCCACTGTATGTCCATAGCATTGTGTGAGAAAAACAAAGGGACACAATAAGTACAATTTCTTACATATGGCTCTGAGGCCAGCCTGGATAATAAGCAATAATCCTTGTTACGTGTGTCCCCAACATTCCTAAGTACATAGTCTACCTCCATGTATTTGTACCGTGTTGTACCAAAGAGTATCTATTATATTGACAAGATGGTCGACGGACCGCTCTAACAATGGAAATACATATCTGCAAAGGCGAAAGGAAGGCGGGAAGAGGCGAGATCAGGTGGGAAATGTTTTGCCAATGAGAGGGCAGATACGCATGTGAACAACGGGTCACAACTCAGTACATTCGAAACCTAGGCGTTATGGAACTTAATATTCAATCAAATAAGTCTCACCTTTCAAACTAGAAATCTACTTTTAGTTTGACCAAATTCGACTCTCTCTCATTGCCCCCAATACAATAACTCCTCACTTGGTATGCTTAAATGTTTATTTTCGCGCGGACAGATTTTAGGCGAAGTCAACCCTCTCGCTTCGCCTCTTCATCTCTGTTTGTACTTTAGATTCGACAGCGCGTGGCTGAGTGTCCCCGCCCTTCAGCAATCAGATTTTACAATCACGAGGGGAACATGGAGCACGGAGACTTCAATTTCCTGCTGGCTACCGATTCATACAAGGTGAGTGCCATTATACACTGGGTTTACGCACTAGTTAGCGACAGTAGTATACCTAGGACTATGTCTCGTGAAATTATGTCTTAAGTGTGTGGTGGTTCTAATTGATTGTAATTATATTTGAAGGTATAATGCAAGAACAGCCAGCTAAGCCAACTCGTCTATGATAAACATACCATTTCTTGCTATAACGTTACAATAGCTACAGTATTATATCTGAGTTCTATGGTCGCATTCTATGGTCACCTGAAGTCTGAATAATATTATAAGAGCCCATTATATTGAAAGTTAAAATACTGGTATCTCTTCATCAGAAATGAAAATGAAAGTAATATTCCTATAGCTTTCTGTTTACAGTGAAACATGAACATAACAAGCTACAATAAGTCATTGAACCCAGCCCAGATCAACATTTTATCTGTGTGTTTAAAAAAATATATATTCTTTAGTGTTTTTCTTGCCATGTCTTTTAACATAGTGGCAGTAGTACGTTTAATTAATGTCATCAGTGGTGGAAAGTAAAGGTAAAGATGCCTTAATAGAAAATGACTCAAGTAAAAGTGAAAGTCGCCCAGTAAAATACTACTTGAGTAAAAGTCTAAAAGTATTTGGTTTTAAATATACTTAATTATCAAAAGTAAAATTATAAAATAATGTCATATTCCTTATATTAAGCAAACCAGACGGCACCATTTACATTTTTTTTTTTTTAACGGATGGCTTGGGGCAGGCATCATTTACAAATGAATCATGTCTTTAGTGAGTCCGCCAGATCAGAGGCAGTAGGGATGACCAGGGATGTTCTCTTGATAAGTGTGTGAATTAGACCATTTTCCTGCATTCAAAATGTAACGCATACTTTTGGGTGTCAGGGAAAATGTATGGAGTAAAAAATACATAATTTCCTTTAGGAATGTAGTGAAGTAAATGTAAAAGTTGTCAAAAATATAAACAGTAAAGTACAGATACCCCCAAAAACAGCTAAATAGTAGTTTCAAGTATTTTTTATTTAAGTACTTTGTCATACTAAAAGTAAAGGATCTGGCTGCAGATGCACCTTGCTACAGTGTATCCTTGTAATAAAATCACATTACTAGCAGGAACCACACCCAGCCACATAGCTTATAGATATGGTGATACACTGGTATGACCTGATGTTGGCTATAATTGTTATAGTTGATGAACCATATGCTCCGATAGATTATTCAATATCCATTTAGACTTGTTGCCATTTGAGGACAAGGATTTAATCTGCCCTTGGATTTCAAGGCCTGATATGCTGACAGCACTGTTGAGTTGTTCTGTTTTAGAGCTGCCACAGACGTCACCAACTGGGAGGGCATTAATGAGAAGTTTATTTCCAAAAACAATCACTTTTTATTGATGCCCGTTAGATAGAAGTTGGCTTGGCAACAGAATTATTAATATAAACTACTCGAACTGAAACTACTGAAAGAAGATCTTCTACTTTTTTTGAAGGGATTAAAGGATAAGTGTCCAGACAGCGATTCACTTCCTCATCCTCGTTGTGTAGTATTGGGACCTCCGCAAAAAAAAAAACATGAACAAAGACTCCACAAACAACCAACGTCATTTTAGAAACGGCAAAGCTCTCAGTATAGTAGTGATGCAGACAGTTTTGTCGTAGCCAATTTTATCCCCAACGTTATATTCCAGTTCGTTTAGACACGAGCGATACCTCTCCGTCCATTCTTCTGTTATATTTCTGCCAAAATAAAGGAAACACTTGAGTAAATGAAGAATACAAAGTATACTGAAAGTATGCTGTTCTGGCGGCTTGTGGTGGCCCAATGTGCTATTAAGACACATTATGTAGTTGTTTCTGTTATTTTGGCAGTTACCTGTAGCAGCAGGCTACACTGTGAATGGAACAGCTGGATAGGGGAAATGTGTTGGGCAAAAAGGATTATAACATTGCGGATAAAGTTCGGAATTACACAATTTCATGTGTACAACATCTAAAGCCGTTGCCGTTGCAACAAGGACGTATTCATGGTGTTTTGGAGCATGTTATTCGTGGGGTCCCCCACACTACACAACGAGGATGAGGAAGTGATTTGCTGTTTGGGGTAAGTTTCTTAAAAAATTTCAAATCATAAAAAAGGTGTCTGGGCCTTTCTATATATATCTTTTTTTATTTTTAAAAAAAAATGATTGTAAAAAAAGGATATTTCTCCTTTAAGAAGTGAACACAATGGTCTCCACAGTTCACCTCATTTACAATAAATGCTGTTGCTTTTGGAGCTGCTGGTCAGAAACAAGTAGCTTTGGAGAGAACACCTCTTTGACTCCCTTGGCATTATGCTGCATATATTATAAATAGCATGCAGACAGTTTGACGGCATACAGGTGTATGCTATTAATTATTTTCTCACAGCAGGAAAATAATCCTGCAGCAACAGGAAATGTGAATTATTGTGTGGATTATAGGTAATGGACAATTTAGTAGGGGTTGATACATTTTTAGTTAGGGCAAATCAAGTCTGAATTTTTCAAGTGGAAATTACAAGCCTTTAGAAGCCTTTTTAAACATTGAATATACACTACAAGTTTGCATTTCCAAATTCCCTGCAACAACTGGGTGATCAAATTAAGATCCTACATCTGTACTATCACAAAGACTTCACCAACAAGAATGGTCATGTTGTCAATAGTTTTTAGTTCCTATCTTGCATTTGTTTATGCTTTTGTTTTTGACAGTACTCAGTCAGGTCCCACAGAGCAGGAGCAGAGTACGTCAGAGACCGGGTATAACTGGGTGACATTTAGAGTTTAAATTCATCAGGGTGAAGAGAAGGGTAGGACAGTTGCTGCCAGTGATACCAAAGGTCACTAGCACAGAGCATGCAGAGGAAGGGTGGGATGGTTATTTCATAAAACAAAAATATCATATCATCCCTGACAGTTTATTTAACCAACAGTAAAGTTATTTTTCTCCTGGGCAAAGGAGAAAATTGTACACACCTGTTGGAAACTGCAGATTTTTGATGACAAGTCCCCAAACAATCTCAGTAGCAAATATTTGCTTCCTGTTTCCTGTTTATTATACACCTGTACAGATATCTGCATGTTTTCTTCTGACTGTAGCCTTCTACAGAGTGTAAAGCAGATTGTAGGGACACTTGATGTTAAATGGGTGTGAGACCATGAAGGTTCAGTATTGTCAAATTAGTAAGGGATAAACGCTGACGTTCTGTACATTACCTTGGAAATAATGGACGACGTCCGCCTCGTCCCTTTGCAGAGTACATTTTTCTCAAGGTAATGTACAGAACGGAGGTGTTTATCCCACTTATACCACAGTTAACCAAAGAAAACATTTTTTTATAAGCTAAATCATACTTTTCATTGCTAGAGATGCAACCCAGTTGTTCGATTAGTTTTATTTAATTTAACTAGTCAGTTAAGAACAAAACTCTTATTTACAATGACGGCCTATCCCGGCCAATTGTGTGCTACCCTATGGGACTCTCAATCACGGCCGGATGTGATGCAGCCTGGATTCGAACCAGGGACTGCGATGACGCCTCTAGCACTGCAGCATGCAGTGTCTTAGACCGCTGCGCCACTCGGGAGCCCCGTTCTTCATCATTGGACCTGTGTTTACAATGTATCATATTTCAGATTGTGTGGTTGTTGGTTTAGCTTTCTGTAACTTTGTAGCAAGTACGGTCTGCATGTGTAGGGGCATATTGCATCATGATTGCAAGGTGTCCCGATATATTTTTCCAACTGTCCTGTTATCTGGTTTTAATGTCCATTCTAGAATGCTTTTCTAGCCAATCAGAAATGAGTATTCAACAACGCTGTGGCATAATTAAGCAATAAGGCCCGAGGGGGTGTGGTATGTGGCCAAAATACCATGGCTAAGGTCTAGTTCTAAAGCACAACGCAACGTGGAGTGCCTGGATACAGCCCTTAGCCGTGGTATATTGGCCATATACCACAAACCCCAGAGGTGCCTTATTGCTATTATAAACTGTTTAGCAATGTAATTAGAGCAGTGTTTTGTCATATACGTGGTATATGGTCTGATATACCACATCTGTCAGCCAATCAGCATTCAGGGCTCGAATCACCCAGTTTATAATTGTCATTAACTGTATTTCTATAATCTAATTTCAGGTCACACATTACAAGCAGTATCCTCCCAACACCAGCAAGGTTTACTCCTACTTTGAGTGTCGGGCAAAGAAAACCGAATCCACTAAGATTCAGAAAGTGAAATATGATAAAACTGTATTTTATGGGCTTCAGTATATCCTTCATAAGTATCTGAAAGGTAAGACAAATATCATTCTTATTATTACTAAATTGACCATTTGGCTCGAAGGACCATGAAAAAGAGCAGCACCTAGTACGCACCTAGTACAACACTAGTACAACACTAGTACACACCTAGTACAACACTAGTACAACACTAGTACATACCTAGTACACACCTAGTACACACCTAGTACACACCTAGTACACACCAGTACAACACTAGTACACACCTAGTACAACACTAGTACAACACTAATACATACCTAGTACACACCTAGTACACACCTAGTACAACACTAGTACAACACTAGTACACACCTAGTACACACCTAGTACAACACTAGTACACACCTAGTACAACACTAGTACACACCTAGTACAACACTAGTACAACACTAGTACACACCTAGTACAACACTAGTACACACCTAGTACAACACTAGTACACACCTAGTACAACACTAGTACACACCTAGTAAAACACTAGTACACACCTAGTACAACACTAGTACAACACCTAGTACACACCTAGTACACACCTAGTACACACCTAGTACACACCTAGTACACACCTAGTACAACACTAGTACACCCCTAGTACACCCCTAGTACAACACTAGTACACCCCTAGTACACACCTAGTACACACCTAGTACACACCTAGTACACACCTAGTACACACCTAGTACAACACTAGTACACCCCTAGTACACACCTAGTACAACACTAGTACACCCCTAGTACACACCTAGTACACACCTAGTACACACCTAGTACACTACTTTTACAATTTATACTGTCTTATTCTTAACTTTTTTCAAATTTGGTCCCAGCTTCCTCTCACAATTACACGTTTTCCATCTTTCCCACATCCTTCATGTGTCGACCTTCCGAATCGGTCATCTCTCACCTTCCCAGGGAAAGTGGTGACTCCACAGAAGATCACAGAAGCAAAGGAAGTTTACCGTGAACACTTTCAGGATGATGTGTTCAACGAAAAGGGCTGGGAGTACATACTGGAGGTATAAGGGCAGCAGATGGGTTTTTGTGTGTATTGCATGTTAAAGGAGCTACATGTAATATTATTGTTAATAGTTTAGATTTTTAATTTTTTTGTAAGGACTCTGCTTATAAATGTTCATACTCTATCATAACCCAAAACCATCTATTGTTCTGTGGTCTAATCATGCTACAGTACGGATCCCTGATTTTATGTGTTTCAGAAGTATGACGGCCACCTGCCCATTGAAATCAAGGCTGTTCCTGAGGGTAGTGTGATCCCCAGGGGTAATGTCCTCTTCACCGTGGAGAGTACTGACCCAGAATGCTACTGGCTCACGAACTGGGTAGAGGTTAGTTAGAAACATTTTGATTGTTTATTTCACTTTTGTTTATTATCTTTTTCACTTGCTTTGGCAATGTAAGCATATGTTTCCCCTGCCGATAAAGCCCTTTGAATTGAATGGAATGTTATATGGCTTCTTAGCCTGGTCCCAGATCTATCTTTGCTGTCTTGCCAACTCCTCATGTGACCATAGGAGTTGGCAAGAGGGCACAAACAGATCTGGGATCAGGCCTCTAGTCGGTGCCTAAACCGACCTTTTTTCACTATTGACATTACCATAGCATCTTTGAGTCATGCTTCAGCACAGTTTCTATATCTGGTACATGTCCTTGGGATACAACGTCATTTGGACAGATACATTGTGGTCTATTTATATCTTGCTCATGGTAGAAGGTGTCAGGGCTCCTTAATAACCAACAACATTGAGATGCAAGGCTTCTAAAAGAGCCTGGGGCCATACTTCAAAACATAAGCACGCATTTAAAGTATCCACCAATTAAAATAGACGATTTACAATTGCATGTAACCTCACCAAGTGACAGTGATTACATCCTGGCACAACTTCTGCTGCAGCCTATCAAAGATATTAGATTTTCAATCCACCAACCAATGGCATTTTCTTAAAATATTTTGAATCTACAAACTCAAGGTTTACCATTGGTCTGTAACAAAATGTTCTTTGGCAATATTGCACTGATGCATCCTTTACTAGGCTACTTGAAGCAGGAAGCACCAGTGACTAGATCAATAAAAAAGTGGTCAGATGAAGCAGATGCTAAGCTACAGGACTGTTTTGCAAGCACAGACTGGAATATGTTCTGGGATTCCTCTGATGACATTGAGGAGTACACCACATCAGTCATAGGCTTCATCAATAAGTGCATCGATGACGTCGTCCCCACAGTGACCGCACGTACATACCCCAACCAGAAGCCATGAATAACAGGCATCATCCGCAATGAGCTAAAGGCTAGAGCTGCCGCTTTCAAGGAGTGGGACACTAACCCGGAAGTTTATAAGAAATCCCGCTATGCCCTCCGACGAACCATCAAGCAGGCAAAGCGTTAATACAGGACTAAGATTGAATCCTACTACACCGGCTCTGACGCTTGTCGGATGTGGCAGGGCTTGCAAACCATTACAGACTACAAAAGGGAAGCACAGACGAGAGCTGCCCAGTAACACGAGCCTACCAGACAAGCAAAACTACTTCTATGCTCGCTTCAAGGCAAATAACACTGAAACATGCATGAGAGCACCAGCTGTTCCGGAATACTGTGTGATCACACTCTCCGCAGCCGATGTAAGACCTTTAAACAGGTCAACATTCACAAGGCCTACCGACCCCCATTTTCAATCCCCCATATGTTTTTGGGGTAAATGTATGTGTATATATATATACACATATACATACATACATATATATATATACATATACATATACATATATATACACACACACACACACACACACACACACACACACACACACACACACACACACACACACACACACACACACACACGCTGGCCTTCTAGGCAGAGTTGCAAAGAAAAAGCCATATCTCATATCTCAGACTGGCCAATAAAAAGAAAAGAGTAAGATGGGCAAAAGAACACAAACACTGGACAGAGGAACTCTGCTTAGAAGGCCAGCATCCCGGAGTCGCCTCTTCACTGTTGACGTTGAGACTGGTGTTTTGCGGGTACTATTTAATAAAGCTGCTAGTTGAGGACTTGTGAGGCGTCTGTTTGTGAAGGGAGTAGTACACAGCGTTGTACGATATCTTCAATTTCTTGGGAATTTCTCACATGGAATGCCTTCATTTGTCAGAACAAGACTAGACTGACGAGTTTCAGAAGAAAGGTCTTGTTTCTGTCCATTTTGAGCCTGTAATCGAACCCACAAATGCTGATGCACCAGATACACAACTAGTCTAAATTGCTTCTTTAAATCAGCACAACAGTTTTCAGCTGTGCTAACATAATTGCAAAATGGTTTTCTAATGATCAATTAGCCTTTTAAAATGATACACTTGGATTAGCTAATACAACGTGCCATTGCTGATAATGGGCCTCTGTATGCCTATGTAGATATTCCATTGAAAATCAGCCGTTTCCAGCTACAGACAACATTGACAATGTCCACACTGTATTTCTGATCAATTTGATGTTATTTTAATGGACAATGTGCTTTTCTTTCAAAAACAAGGACATTTCTAAGTGACCCCAAACTTTTGAACGGTAGTGTACATATACACACTTTATTTTATTTTTTACTTTATTATTCCCTGCAATCCCTACCACCCTTCCCCCAATTGGAGTAAACTAATAAACAATAACACTTAGGCTTCTACCTTCAGTTTATACATCTTATACACATTTTACAGACACAATCTGTTTTACAATAGTTATATTTTGTTTGTTTTTAGTCCTTCCTCTATTTCTGATGTCCATCCAGTTTGATTTCTATTTGTAACTGTGCTATTTCACAACATTTCTGAACCTATATACATTTTACAGACCCCGTATGTTTTACATTGGTTATCTTGTTGTTATTAGTCCCACCCTTCAGCTCCATTCAACCCCTCCCATCTATCTCTTAACACCATCCATTTTGGATTTCTAGCAGCCATATATTTTTCAACAGTGCTGTGATGCTTCACAAAAGTACTGAACCGTGCTATTCTCATAGCTTCTACAGTTTGTAAATTAAAGATAATCAATCAATAATATAATAATTATTTTAACGATGACTTTTCAAATAACCCAGTATTGCTATCTGCAGTGTTAGTTCTAGGTAAATGTTGCAATTCTTCAGCCATTCCTGGACCGTTGACCAAAAATGAGCTACATATGGACAGTACCATAATAAATGATCTACTGACTCTGCTTCCTCGCAGCAAAATCTACAGAGCTGGGAAGATTGTATCCCCCAATATATATAACATTCTATTGGTTGCAAGAACTTTCTATAATAATTTAAATTGAAAAATTTGAAGTTTTGAATCCGGCGTTGTTTTGCGTATCAATTCATAAACCATGTGCCATGGAATGGGTACATCGGAAATCTCTTCCCAACTATTTTGCAATTTATATGGCACAGCTGTCAATTTTTTGGTCCTTAAATTAAACGGGTATGTTTTTTTATTTATCACAATTTTCTTTAACAGTTTATGGTCTTTAATGCCGGGCCGACTGACAAGTCTCTCACTTTTTCCCCCTTCTACTTGCCTTTTCTGTTTTTATGGTAATGCTGCAATTAGTTGGTTGTAATTTTGGGTAGAGCAGACATTTCCATATGTCTGTGTTAGCTGCATGTGTGACATAACTCCACCAGTCCTATTTATGATATCATTCACAAAAAATTATGCCTTAAAAAAAAAAAAATATATATATATATATTTTATCAATTAGTATAGTTGAGTTTAACCACAATATTTGTTGTATTATTTGTTCTATCTTTTCAGGTGGATTAAACTGAAATTGCAACCAACTTTCTAAGGCTTCTCCTTCTCTACCAGACCGTTTACACCACTCACCTCCTCTCTTCTCCTCCTTCTCTACCAGATTGTTTACACCACTCACCTCCTCTCTTCTTCTTCCTAACAGACGATCCTGGTGCAGATCTGGTACCCCATCACAGTAGCTACTAACTCCAGAGAGCAGAAGAAGATCCTAGCCAGGTATCTACTGGAGACATCAGGGAACCTGGACAAACTGGAGTATAAGCTGCATGACTTTGGCTACAGGGGAGTCTCATCGCAAGAGGTACTTACTGTAATTGATGATAATTATGATAAATGTGTTTTGATTCATCATACTGTGCATACGACATACATGGATGACATAATACAGCAGGTCAACCTGGGGTCAAACAAAGGCCCTTTCCCAAACCTTTCCTCAGCCGTTCCATGTATTTGATCTATTCAGTCAGGTGGGCTAATTCAGGGCTAAAACAAAATTGTAAAATGTCTCAGGGTCCCAGAGTAAAAGTTTGAGAAACACTACTCTACGCCAAGGTTTCCCAAACTTAGTCCTGGGCTTTGATTATTTGAATCAGCTGTGTAGTGTTAGGGTGGCGGGGAGTTCACCCAAGGGGGGCCCAGGACCAAGTTTAGGAAACCTTTCACTTCTCAACACTTTGGGTGCGTTCATAAATACCCTCGCTATCTACTCCCATTTCAGAGCGCAGAATTTTATTTTAAATATAACATTTATTTAACTAGGCACGTCAGTTAGGAAACAAATTCTTATTTACAATGACAGCCTACTGGGGAACAGTGGGTTAATTCAGGGGCAGAACGACAGATTTTTGCAACAGATTGTCAGCTCGGGGATTCTTTCCAGCAACCTTTCAGTTACTGGCCCAACGCTCTAACCACTAGGCTACCTGCCGCCCCAAAATAACGGATTCATTTTTTAACGTGCAACACCCATTGAATATGACCGGTGTTATATGTCAAACACTTTATTAAATTGTTGCCAGCAGCACAGTTACAGTCACCGACGCCCTAGACAACATGAAAACAGTCTAACCAGCTCGGCTAGGGCGAGTAAAATGGTCAGAGTGAGGTGTTCTCTCATTTGTGTCTGGAAGTAGCTAGAAAGCTAGCCAACGTTAGCCAGTTAGTTAGTTAGCCAGTTAGCCAGTTAGCTTGGGTGCTTGACTGCCGTTGTGAGGTCAGAACGCTCGGACCAACCCTACTCCTCGACCAGAGCTTCCAGTGTTCTGAACGCTCTGAGAGCAAAACGCTCTGAATGTACGAACGGACAATCTGACAACAACCTGAGTTTACGAACGCCCAGAGCACACTCTAAGCACATTCTGGCACTCCATAGTGAATTTACGAACACACCCTTTGTAATCAAAAAACCTGTTCAGTTTCTCATCTTCTATACATATACCATTAGTACACAGCCGCACTATTTAGTTGTTCCTGTCACGTGATGTTTTTGTCTGGTTTCAGACTGCTGGC
>NC_074673.1:7479506-7558997 GCF_029448725.1 Salvelinus fontinalis
ATGTGACATAAAAAAAAACAAGAATGACAGAAGAAAGTTCATTTGTAGTTCTAAACATCTTTTGGGTGTTTTTTTTACTCACTTTCTGTCTCTCCCACGACGTTATTCCTCTCTCCTACAGCGTCCATCACAATTACATGCACATGGCCAATTGTGCAAATTAGGCGATGACGTCATTTAGAGACTTCTAGCGACTTCAGGACAGCCAATAACTACTTTCCTTACTGAGGAGTTGGCAACACTGACTCGCAGTGGCAGGTAGCGTCTTTGTTTCCGTCAAGCAGCAGCAGGAATGGTAATGATGCCCCAACCTCGAGAAGATTTGGCGCTTGTTAAAGAACCGATTGTCTTCATCAAATTCTTGGAATCTTTTATTTGTTATTATCGATCATATTGACTGAATAGCAAACCGAGTTTTTCACGTTTTATCATCTGAATTTAAGTTTAACAGTGGCGCTTTCGCTTTTGGGAGCTGTAGTGGCCAAGGTTACTGGAATAAATATTGTGTCCATTTCTTGTGGGGAGAAAACAAGAGAAACTTTGATTGAAGATTATATACCTGAAGGGATAAAGCTATCTGTATGTTATATTCATATCTGTTACAGAGTGTAGCTAGTAGCCTCACCATAGTTTGTGCTGTCTTGCCAACTTGCACAATAAAGAGGAGTTGGAAAGACGACATAAACAGATCTGGGACCAGGCTCATCAGGTTAATGGGTTTAGACCAAATTGCTTTGGTAAATGCTTAGTCCCAACCTGCTGTAGGCTTGTTTGAACAATACTGTTAATGTCCTCTAATGTATTTGTATACATTTGTTTTAGTTTCCTAGTAATTATTGTGCATTTGAATAGCCCTTTGAGGACTTGTATTCTATCATCACCTGTCCTGTGCCCCCCCCCCCTACCAGAGACTCACCTGATTAGGGGCCGTTTCCTTCTCAGCTGAGTTCATTGTGAGCGTCACCATCATGGCCTTCATGTACCGTATGGGGACTGTACTATATGGTATGGGGACTGTACTGTATGGTATGGGGACTGTACTGTATGGTATGGGGACTGTACTGTATGGTATGGGGACTGTACCGTATGGGGACTGTACTATATGGTATGGGGACTGTACTGTATGGTATGGGGACTGTACTGTATGGTATGGGGACTGTACTGTATGGTATGGGGACTGTACTGTATGGTATGGGGACTGTACTGTATGGGGACTGTACTGTATGGTATGGGGACTGTACCGTATGGGGACTGTACTATATGGTATGGGGACTGTACTGTATGGTATGGTGACTGTACTGTATGGTATGGTATGGGGACTGTACTGTATGGTATGGGGACTGTACTGTATGGTATGGGGACTGTACTGTATGGTATGGGGACTGTACTGTATGGTATGGGGACTGTACTATATGGTATGGGGACTGTACTATATGGTATGGGGACTGTACCGTATGGGGACTGTACTGTATGGTATGGGGACTGTACTGTATGGTATGGGGACTGTACCGTATGGGGACTGTACTATATGGTATGGGGACTGTACCGTATGGGGACTGTACTGTATGGTATGGGGACTGTACTGTATGGTATGGGGACTGTACTATATGGTATGGGGACTGTACTGTATAGGGACTGCTGGTCTATGTGAGTTACATGAACACACCACTCTGGGACGAAACAGTGAATAATACCATCACGTTAATACATTTACATTGTGGTCATTTAGCAGACACTCTTATCCAGAGAGACTTATAGTCAGTGCATTTTACTAAGGTAGGTAAGTCAACCACACTAGATAGTACTAGTCATTGTGTGCATATAGTTATCACACTGGTAATACCTATTGGAATCAGGCTACTGCATGGTCAGCTGATGGTTAAGCTTCTGAGTATTTATTCATTAAGACATAAATAGTTGGAAACAGCAGACCAGGGCTGGCTCCAGGCCACTAGAGGGACCCTGACTCTTACATGTTGTCGTCCCCCAGCTTCTCCTTGTGTGTCTCTTTCCTTCCATTCTGGCAGAACACTGTGGTGACCGTGCTCTTTGCCATCCTGTGGTTGAAGAGCGCGTCTCCGTGGGCCAGGGGTCTACAGAGTGTACCCTGGCACAGTGCCGAGGACAGGGCATGGTCTCAACATGTCTGTGGTGAGATAATGTCTTTTCTCAGTCATGTTTTTTCTCTCTCTCCCTTTCCACAATGATCTAAAATAAACTGATAGAGTGAAAACCAGCCTAATGATGAGCTTCCACCATATTGTTTTCACATGTCAATATTTTCCGGGTCAGTGCAGACGAAGAGGCGGAGCCAAGGAAAGGACAGATTTCTAAGAAATTGAGAAAAAGCCTAACAGTAGTCTCTCTGTCTCTCTCAGATCTGGGGTTCCCTGTACGTGGTTCTGTGGGTGGGCAACACCTGGGTCCCCTATAAAGAGACCCCATGGCACAACAGAGACAAACTTCCCAGCACCAGAGCCTAGGGATTGTGCGCAGGCAGGTGCCAGACCTTATATGAGCCACCCTTTGCCATCCACTGATGCCCTCATCAGCAACAGTGCCCGCAGAGGAGAGGTGGTATGGTGCCCTTGCAGGGACAAACTTTTTTTTAACCTCCTCTGAGTTGCTCTTGTACTCCCTTTGACAGTTGTCCTTGTCACATTAACTTTTTGTTTTGTGTCTGTAAACAGTTATTATTCAATTACTGTTTCTTTCAACCTTTAGCTTTTTAAATCACAATGTTGCTTTCTGTCCGTCCACTGACATGTAATTTGCTTTGGTCATTTAGAAGCTTTGGTCATTTATAATCTTTGGTCATTTATAATCTTTGGTCATTTGGAATCTTTAGTCATTTAGAATCTTTGGTCATTTAGAATCTTTGGTCATTTTAGAATCTTTGTTCATTTAGAATCTTTGGTCATTTAGAATATTCTTTCATGTACAATACTGAATGTATCAGATATTATAGTGTTTTTTTCTCTCTCAGGACAATCCCAGACAATGAATTGCCTTGATGAAATCTGTGACGTCTTTGATGTATTCTTGTGACTATTTAAGATAAGTGAGACTGTACCTCAATTCCTTTTTAGGCTATAATAGAGCCACATCAAGCCGGTTACAGTAGTAAGGAGACAGGCTGTTTACATTCCTGTGTGAAGCTGTGTGTTGACTTTAGTCACATCCCTTCTCTCAAACGCATAACATTTTATAAATGTTCAATTTCAACACCCTATAAATTAAACCACATGGACATTTCTTGCTTTGTCACAGGCTCTGTCCTCTAGCCTGGTTCCAGATTTGTTTGTGCTGTTTTGCCAACTCATATGGTCATTTACTGACAGCTCAAACAAATATGGCGCCAGGCTATCTCCCCTGTACCACACACAGCAACCCAGTACTCAGTCACAGGGTGGTGGTTAAACTGCTTCAAAATCGTGATGTATCATGGGTAAATTGTGCCTGACCTGATCTAAAAAATAATATTGATTAGATATTTATGATACAAGGTGATTGATTTGTAGATCAGTCAGTCTGGACTCCACTTCAAAGCCTGCTGCAATGTGGAAGGTGTCGTTTGCTTGTCTACTCCCTGTGACTTAAATGATCACGGATGCTTCTCTTCCAAAGAGTATCTGAAGAACAGCTGTGTCATTCGTATGACTGCTGAGAACTTCCCTGTGTGAACAGGGCCTGACCAATGAGGAAGGGTCTTACTGTAGTGCCCAACTGCTGAGAACTTCCCTCCGTGAACAGGGCCTGACCAATGAGGAAGGGTCTTACTGTAGTGCCCAACTTCTGAGAACTTCCCTGTGTGAACAGGGCCTGACCAATGAGGAAGGGTCTTACTGTAGTGCCCAACTGCTGAGAACTTCCCTCCGTGAACAGGGCCTGACCAATGAGGAAGGGTCTTACTGTAGTGCCCAACTGCTGAGAACTTCCCTGTGTGAACAGGGCCTGACCAATGAGGAAGGGTCTTACTGTAGTGCCCAACTGCTGAGAACTTCCCTCCGTGAACAGGGCCTGACCAATGAGGAAGGGTCTTACTGTAGTGCCCAACTGCTAGTTGGTGTCCTGTGGAGGACCGGTCTTTTAACATTGAAAAAGTAGATTATAAATCTATAGCAACTTTCTTTGCAATTATGAAAATGTTATTTGATTATTTTCTGTGTGATTTATACTTTTTTTCGGAGCATTTCAAAACGTACCAAAAGACACAGTTATGGTAGAAGGGTGGCAGGATTAGTGAATCATCAGTAGGACAGTTGGTTACACTTGACTTTGATGAATGACGGCAACGGTCTGCCTCAACGGTCTCTGCCTCAACAGTCTCTGCCTCAACAGTCTCTGCCTCAACGGTCTCTGCCTCAACGGTCTCTGCCTCAACGGTCTCTGCCTCAACGGTCTCTGCCTCAACGGTCTCTGCCTCAACAGTCTGGGCCTCAACGGTCTCTGCCTCCACGGTCTCTGCCTCCACGGTCTCTGCCTCCACGGTCTCTGCCTCAACGGTCTCTGCCTCAACGGTCTCTGCCTCAACGGTCTCTGCCTCAACGGTCTCTGCCTCAACGGTCTCTGCCTCAACGGTCTGGGCCTCAACAGTCTGGGTCTCAACAGTCTGGGCCTCAACAGTCTGGGCCTCAACAGTCTGGGCCTCAACAGTCTGGGCCTCAACAGTCTGGGCCTCAACAGTCTGTGTCTCAACGGTCTGGGCCTCAACGGTCTGTGCCTCAACGGTCTGTGCCTCAACGGTCTCTGCCTCAACGGTCTGTGTCTCAACAGTCTGCCTCAACGGTCTGTGCCTCAACGGTCTGTGTCTCAACGGTCTCTGCCTCAACGGTCTCTGCCTCAACGGTCTGGGCCTCAACAGTCTGGGCCTCAACAGTCTGGGCCTCAACAGTCTGGGCCTCAACAGTCTGGGCCTCAACAGTCTGGGCCTCAACAGTCTGGGCCTCAACAGTCTGGGCCTCAACGGTCTGGGCCTCAACGGTCTGGGCCTCAACGGTCTGGGCCTCAACGGTCTCTGCCTCAACGGTCTCTGCCTCAACGGTCTCTGCCTCAACGGTCTCTGCCTCAACGGTCTCTGCCTCAACGGTCTCTGCCTCAACGGTCTCTGCCTCAACGGTCTCTGCCTTAACGGTCTGGGCCTCAACGGTCTCTGCCTCAACGGTCTGTGCCTCAACGGTCTGTGCCTCAACGGTCTGTGCCTCAACGGTCTGTGCCTCAACGGTCTGTGCCTCAACGGTCTGTGCCTCAACGGTCTCTGCCTCAACGGTCTGTGCCTCAACGGTCTGTGCCTCAACGGTCTGTGCCTCAACGGTCTGTGCCTCAACGGTCTGTGCCTCAACGGTCTGTGCCTCAACGGTCTGTGCCTCAACGGTCTGTGCCTCAACGGTCTGTGCCTCAACGGTCTGTGCCTTAACGGTCTGTGCCTTAACGGTCTGTGCCTCAACGGTCTCTGCCTCAACGGTCTCTGCCTCAACGGTCTCTGCCTCAACAGTCTGTGTAACATAGCAACGCCAGAGCAGTTGTAATCTAGATAAGCGTTGACAGGTTATATTTATTTGTCTGTTATCTTGATTTACAAAGCTGTAACCAAGTCATATTATGACCCGACCCAGCTTGTACTAATGTACAACGTATTTGAGTATCTCTGCACGTACATTATTTGCAGAAACAATTACACAACTGTTGTAAAGGCTAAACATTTTTCCACAAAACAAAAATCCTATGCTTGACTATAATAATGATTTGAAAGATTTCTAAACACACAAGTAATGTATTATATGTGAGTGAGGAATCAGACTTCAGACATGTTGAGCCTTCCCCTAGTTGTCATGGGTACCATATCTAACTTTACGCCTCCTTCTGAAAGAGCGAACCGAGCAGACCTTGCAGACTGCCCAGACGTTTGTCTGCTCTGACTGGACCAGGGAGATCTTCTATCCTCTGTGGCCCTGCCTACTCCCTCACTCCTCGTTTTTGATTGGCCAGTGCTAGCCCTCCCACTCCTAGCCTGTGATTGGGCAGAATGACCATGGGGAATGACCATGGTGCTGCTCTCTGGCTGTATCATAGGGACAAACTCAGACACAGTGGTACCGTCCTTCCAGCGTCTGGCTCCAGACTTACTGTTGTACTCGTACACCCTCCCTGTGACTGAAAATTTAAAAAAATAATAATAATAATAATTAAAAAATGCTAAAGGTCAGAATTAGGTTTTATATAATCTCAGAACAGATAACAGGAAATGAGAGAAACTTACCAGGATCAACTTCCTCTCCATCAAATACAGTGTTGATCTTGATCACTTCCTGGAATAGAGATAGCGTGTATACAGAGAGGACAGTCACCAACAATTGAATCGAGGTCCTAGAACACAGTGACACTTTAACAGACTGTAGGTAGACTGTAGGTAGACTGTAGCCAGACTACATTTACATTTACATTTAAGTCATTTAGCAGACGCTCTTATCCAGAGCGACTTACAAGTACATACATTCATACTTTTTTTTGTACTGGCCCCCCGTGGGAAATGAACCCACAACCCTGGCGTTGCAAGCGCCATGCTCTACCAACTGAGCTACACGGGGCAGGTAGGTAAACTAGGTAAACTCTTACCATTAATATTTCCCTCTTTGGAGGTGTTGGTTCTGGGATCCTATGTGACAGAAAAAAGAAAACATATCATTAGTAATACATGAAATATACATTTCTGTTATCAACAATGTAACGATTCCCCCACAGCCATGTAACGATTCCCCCACAGCCATGTAACGATTCCCCCACAGCCATGTAACAGCCATGTAAAGATTCCCCCACAGCCATGTAACGATTCCCCCACAGCCATGTAACGATTCCCCCACAGCCATGTAACAGCCATGTAAAGATTCCCCCACAGCCATGTAACGATTCCCCCACAGCCATGTAACGATTCCCCCACAGCCATGTAACGATTCCCTCACAGCCATGTAACGATTCCCCCACAGCCATGTAACGACTCCCCCACAGCCATGTAACGATTCCCCTACAGCCATGTAACGATTCCCCCACAGCCATGTAACGATTCCCTCACAGCCATGTAACAGCCATGTAACGATTCCCTCACAGCCATGTAACGATTCCCCCACAGCCATGTAACGATTCCCCCACAGCCATGTAACGATTCCCCCACAGCCATGTAACGATTCCCCCACAGCCATGTAATGATTCCCCCACAGCCATGTAACGATTCCCTCACAGCCATGTAACGATTCCCCCACAGCCATGTAACGACTCCCCCACAGCCATGTAATGATTCCCTCACAGCCATGTAACAGCCATGTAACGATTCCCTCACAGCCATGTAACGATTCCCCCACAGCCATGTAACGATTCCCCCACAGCCATGTAACGATTCCCCCACAGCCATGTAACGATTCCCCCACAGCCATATAATGATTCCCTCACAGCCATGTAACGATTCCCCCACAGCCATGTAATGATTCCCCCACAGCCATGTAACGATTCCCTCACAGCCATGTAACGATTCCCCCACAGCCATGTAACGACTCCCCCACAGCCATGTAATGATTCCCTCACAGCCATGTAACAGCCATGTAACGATTCCCTCACAGCCATGTAACGATTCCCCCACAGCCATGTAACGATTCTCACAGCCATGTAACGATTCCCCCACAGCCATGTAACGATTCCCTCACAGCCATGTAACAATTCCCCCACAGCCATGTAACGATTCTCTCACAGCCATGTAACGATTCCCCCACAGCCATGTAGCGATTCCCCCACAGCCATGTAGCGATTCCCCCACAGCCATGTAACGATTCCCTCACAGCCATGTAACGATTCCCCCACAGTCATGTAACGATTCCCTCACAGCCATGTAATGATTCCCTCACAGCCATGTAATGATTCCCCCACAGCCATGTAACGATTCCCTCACAGCCATGTAACGATTCCCCCACAGCCATGTAACGATTCTCTCACAGCCATGTAACGATTCCCCCACAGCCATGTAACGATTCCCTCACAGGCATGTAACAATTCCCCCACAGCCATGTAACGATTCTCTCACAGCCATGTAACGATTCCCCCACAGCCATGTAACGATTCCCTCACAGCCATGTAACAATTCCCTCACAGCCATGTAACAATTCCCTCACAGCCATGTAACGATTCCCTCACAGCCATGCAACGATTCCCTCACAGCCATGTAATGATTCTCTCACAGCTCGGGCTCAGCAGGCAAAACTGGTTGAAAAGACATCAAACTGGTTGTAAAGACGTCGTAAGCTGGTTGTAACAACATCATTTCGACCAGCTTTGCCTACTGGGAGATGTAGTATTTCAGCTAATACTCACAGTACTTCCTTGTCTTCCCGGGGCCTGGGTTTGCAGCAGGAGCAGTCACTGTGTTTAAGAGCCTTGTAGAGCTTCCCACAGAGGTGATACAGTAGGTATGACAGTAAACCCAGCAGTAGCATGGTCCCCAGAGCAATGACAAACCATATATACCAGTCGTCAATGCTGTAGTTGTTCTCGGTGATGGTGATGTATGTTACACGAGGCTGCAAGGGAAAGGTTAACTGTGGTTGCGCTAGTCTGTGGTTGTGAGGAAATTCACATCGACGTGTGTTGTTCAGAGTAGATGTAGAAAAAGAGGCAAATAGTTGTTATGGTAACACTACTAATGCCCTTCTTCAAATCAAATCAAAATGTTATTTGTCACATGCGCCGAATACAACAGGTGAAATGCTCACTTACGAGCCCCTTAACAACAATGCAGTTAAGAAAATATTTACTACATAAACTAAAGTAAAACTTTAAAAAATGTTTATTACACAATAAAATAAACAATAATGAGGCTATATACAGGGGATACCGTATATTTTGTGCGAGGTTAGTCGGGTAATTTGTACATTTCTTTTTCTACAATATGAAACAACTAAATAACACAATTTGGTTAGGAGTCCGAATAGTGGTTGGAGTGTAGGAGGTCCCTGAGCACAGCTGGAGTTCAGGTCTCCGTGACAAAAGGCAGCAGCCGTAACCACTGCTTTAAGAAATATATCCCCTGGGGAAGTGGTGGTCTGACTTTACGCGAGGTTCATTAAAGTATAGAGATAAGGCTTACTATAGTTGTAGTGGTGACGGTGGTGAGGTCAGGGTCCACTACTAGGATATTGATGACGACTGTGCCAGTCTGGGTCAGACCTCTTGGCTCAGACCCTGCAGACCGCAGGTTCCCATCAGAAACCAGTACAGTCAGGCTGTATCAACCAACCATTCAACCATATAAAGTTAGAAGTTAAGACTACATGTAACCGTCACGGTCAGATAGATTCTCAGTTCAGAGGGCATTGTACAGTATATGTTTGTCAGACTGATAGTTGTGCAGACTGATAAGAGCACCAATAGTAGTTAGCATATCTGACCTGTAGTGCCAGACCCGGTCCAGGCCACTCTCATAGTCAAAGGGTTCCTTCAGGAAGAGTCTGGTGACGTTGGTGCCAGAGGAAGGTGAGAACACAAAATGGTTGTTCGGGTTGCTGGCCCCTATAGGGAAACATGGAAATATCAACCTGATGATATCTTATATAGTTATAAAAGTCAAGTATGTCCAGTCTTCTAGAATCATAGCTAGAGTACAGGTTTCTCAGTTAGCTCAGGGCCGGTGTTCATAAAGCAGAGTAGGACTGCTAATTACATGTACTGTGCATTCGGAAAATATTCAAACCCTTTGACTTTTTCCACATTTTGTTTACGTTACAGCCTTATTCTAAAATTGATTAAATTGTTTTTTTCCCCCCATGTCAATCTACACACAATACCCTATAATGACAAAGCGAAAGCAGGTTTTTAGAATTTTTAGCAAATTTATAAAAAAATGTAAAACAGAAAATACCAAGCTATGGAAGGAATTGTCCGTAGAGACCCGAGACAGGATTGTGTCGAGGCACAGATCTGGGAAAGGGTGCCAAAACATAATTCTTAAATGGAAGAAGTTTGGAACCACTAAGGCTTTTCGTAGAGCTGGCCGCCTGGCCAAACTGAGCAATCGGGGAGAAGGGCCTTGGTCAGGGAGGTGACCAACAACCCGATGGTCACTCTGACAAAGCTCTAGAGTTCCTCTGTGGAGATGGGAGAAGCTTCCAGAAGGACAACCATCTCTGCAGCACTCCACCAATCAGGCCTTTATGGTAGAGTGGCCAGATGAAAGCCAATCCTCAGTAAAAGACAGCCCACTTAAAGTTTGCCAAAAGGCACCTAAAGGACTCAGACCGTAAGAAACAAGATTCTCTGGTCTGATGAAACCAAGCTGAACTCTTTAGCCTGAAGGCCAAGCATCACGTCTGGAGGAAACCTGGCACCATCCCTACGGTGAAGCATGGTGGTGGCAGCATCATGCTGTGGGGATGTTCTTAAGCGCCAGGGACTGGGAGACTAGTCAGGATCTAGGGAAAGTTGAACGAAGCAAAGTACAGAGAGATCCTTTATGAAAACCTGCTCCAGAGCGCTCAGGACCTCAGACTTGGGTGAAGGTTCATCTTCCAACAGGACAACATCCGTAACCACACAGCCAAAACAACGCAGGAGTGGCTTCGGGACAAGTCTCTGAATGTCCTTGAGTGGCCCAGCCAGAGCCCGAACTTGAACCCAATCAAACATTTCTGGAGAGACCTGAAAATATCTGTGCAGCGACGCTCCCCATCCAACCTGACAGAGCTTGAAAGGATCTGCAGAGAAGAAATGGGGAAACTCCCCAAATACATGCGTGCCAAGCTTGTAGCATCATACCCAAGAAGGCTCAAGTCTGTAATCGCTGCCAAAAGTGACTCAACAAAGTACTGAGTAAAGGGCCTGAATACTTATGTAAATGTGATATTTCCGTTTTTTTTTTTATACATTTGCAAAAATGTATAAAAAACTGTTTTTGCTTTGTCATTATGGGGTATTGTGTATATATTGATGAGGGGGGAAAATGATTTAATCTATTTTAGAATAAGGCTGTAAAGTAACAAAATGTGGAAAAAGTCAAGGGGTCTGAATACTTTCCCTAATGCACTGTATGTCATTTAGAAAACACTCTTATATAGTGCGACTTACAGTAGTGAGCGCATACATTTTTATACTGGTCTCCCTGTGGGAATCGAACCCTCAACCCTGGCGTTGCAAACACCATGCTCTACCAACTGAGCCACAACGGACCAAGTCATCTCAAATTCAGTTTTGACTTTTGTAATCATATTAGATCATTTAGACCTGAGGAACCTGATCCTAGATCAGCATTCGTACTGAAATGCTTTCTGAATACGGGCCTAGAGGCCGGCAGTACCTGAGATAGAGTAGATGAAGGATGCTGGAGGGGAGTCCCTGTCTGAGCAGGTCATGATGAAGCCCTGGATGTTGGAGCCCGTCCTCAGGTCCTTGGGGACTATTAGATGTGTCTGGTTGGGGCCACACAGTGGAGGCTCGTCATTGGCCTCTGTGATGTTGATAGTGACCTAAACAAAAACACAAATAACCAATACATGCATATTTATTTTTAATTACCAGATAAAACCCATTGAAGATAAATACCCCTTTTGCTAGGGCAACCTGGAAGGCGAGAAAAAACAGTGGTTGGGAAAAAACAGGCACTGGACTGTGTTTACATCATTAGGAATAACGTCTTGTTATGACAATATAAAGGTCACCAGGCCGTGGTACCGTAGTGGTGGCAATGAGCGGACTGATGGGGTCCCCGTCCTGAGCTCTGATGACCAGGCTGTAGGTCTGGGTGGTCTCGTAGTCTGGCCGGGTCAGTAGGGCGAGACTCCCCAACTTGGGGTCCAGGGAGAAGATGTTAGACAGACCACCAGTTCCTCCACCAGAGATCAGGGAGTAACGGACGCCGGTGGCAGGGAGGTCTCTGTCCGTAGCTTTCACTGATCCTATCACCGTCCCACCTGGAGGGAGAGGCACAAACATATCAATGAGCTCGGTGTGTTGTAGTGTAGTGTAGTTGTCATAGGTGTGGTGGTGTACACCTGCAGCAAATGTGGCAAGCAGTCATCAGTATCATTACTTTGGCTGTACCTGGTCCCAGATTGCATTGTGCCAGATCTGGGACCAGACAATGTTATAGTTGTAGTGTAGTTGTTATAGTTGTAGTGTAGTTGCTGTAGTGTTTTTGTTATAGTTGTAGTTGTAGTGTAGTTGTTATTGTTATAGTGTAGTTGTTATAGTTGTAGTGTAGTTGTTGTTTTAGTGTAGTTATTGTAGTTGTTATTGTTGTAGTGTAGTTGCTATAGTTATAGTGTAGTTGTTATTGTTGTAGTGTAGTTGCTATAGTTGTAGTGTAGTTGTTATTGTTGTAGTGTAGTTGCTATTGTTGTAGTGTAGTTGTTATTGTTATAGTGTAGTTGTTATAGTTGTAGTGTAGTTGTTATAGTGTAGTTGTTATTGTTTTAGTGTAGTTGCTATTGTTTTAGTGTAGTTGTTATAGTTATAGTGTAGTTGTTATAGTTGTAGTGTAGTTGTTGTAGTGTAGTTGTTATAGTTATAGTGTAGTTGTTATTGTTTTAGTGTAGTTGCTATAGTTGTAGTGTAGTTGTTATTGTTTTAGTGTAGTTGTTATAGTTGTAGTGTAGTTGTTATAGTTATAGTGTAGTTGTTATAGTTGTAGTGTAGTTGTTATAGTTTTAGTGTAGTTGTTATTGTTATAGTGTAGTTGTTATAGTGTAGTTGTTATAGTTGTAGTGTAGTTGTTTTAGTGTAGTTGTTATAGTGTAGTTGTTATAGTTGTAGTGTAGTTGTTATAGTTATAGTGTAGTTGCTATTGTTTTAGTGTAGTTGCTATAGTTGTAGTGTAGTTGTTATAGTTATAGTGTAGTTGTTATTGTTATAGTGTAGTTGCTATTGTTTTAGTGTAGTTGTTATAGTGTAGTTGTTATAGTTGTAGTGTAGTTGTTTTAGTGTAGTTGTTTTAGTGTAGTTGTTATAGTTGTAGTGTAGTTGTTATAGTTATAGTGTAGTTGCTATTGTTTTAGTGTAGTTGCTATAGTTGTAGTGTAGTTGTTATAGTTATAGTGTAGTTGTTATTGTTATAGTGTAGTTGCTATTGTTTTAGTGTAGTTGTTATTGTTTTAGTGTAGTTGTTATAGTTATAGTGTAGTTGCTATAGTTGTAGTGTAGTTGTTATTGTTTTAGTGTAGTTGTTATAGTTGTAGTGTAGTTGTTATAGTTGTAGTGTAGTTGTTATAGTTGTAGTGTAGTTGTTATAGTTGTAGTGTAGTTGTTATTGTTTTAGTGTAGTTGCTATAGTTGTAGTGTAGTTGTTATAGTTGTAGTAACTTACGTCCAAGAAGCTCAGAGATTCTGTAGAAATACGATGGAGGGCTAAACACAGGAGGAAACTCATTCACAGGAGTCACCGTCACATAGATGTATGCACTACCTGCAAAGCACCATGGGAATCAGAGTTCAAAATGAGTCTGAGTGGGGGGGGGATCACACTACTGTACTTTGTGATATACAATTGTGTTCAGTCTAGGCAGTCAGTCACCTAATAAAAAAATAAACCAGCAAATAAACAGTCACCTACCTTTTAGGTTGGGCTCATCCTTATCCTCAGCCACAGCCAACAGGCTGTATTCATTACCATCAAGCAGGTTACTGGGATCCTCAAGGTCTAGGTTTCCTTTGAGCTGTACGAGGAAAGAATTGTAAACAACCTCATGTAAGTATACGTTTGTGACTTTGTATGAATGGGATCATTCAGTAATTTCATACTTTCACGTCACTGGTCAGGAAAAACTCCTGTCCCTTTAAATATTAATATTCTGCTTACTACGATCTGATTGGATCCCGTGGGTTCCAGAGCAAAGCGGTTAGCGCAGCCCAGACAGGACAGGCCAGTGAACAGGAACTCTCTGAAGGCCGTCTCAACGTCATTATCTGTGCACGTTACCGTGGTGATCAGGGCCCCAGGCTTTTCCGTCTCAGATACTGCCACCCTGGATCCAGTCAAAGGAGACGATGCAATGGATACATAGCAATAAGGGCTGCTGCCTTCGTGCACATACTAGTGTCCGCATGGGTTCAAATCCAAGCCACATCTCTCCTGACACACTCCTTTCCTAACTGTCTCTATCTGTTGGATACAATACTGAAAAAAAAAGACAAACAACAGTATAAAAATATGACCTCTGTGCGTCTGGGGAGCAGATGGGAGGGTTGTCGTTAATGTCAGTGACGGTGATGGTCAGAGTGATGGTGTTGGTCAGAGTGATGGTGTTGGAGGGAGGACCAGAGGGGCTGGAGGTGGCTGTCACGGTGACCGTTATGACGGGGTCCTCCCTGAGAGGAGCTGAGTCACGGTCCATCCTGTTGGCTATAGTCACCAGGCCAGTGTCTGAGACATGGGACAAGCCAAAACACAGGGGCGCACAGTGAGCATTTAAAAAAAATCTAAATAATGTTAATTGTTTTTCAAATGTTCAATCAGGTTGTGAAGCTGAACTCATACTGTATGTCCACATTTCATGTTTTTCTAATTGTAGTGGGGACTGTTTGTTAAAACTGAAAATTACAATCTTCACTAATTGATCGCAGAACAAATTCCCTTTTAGTTATGGTCAATTATGGAATTGATTATTTTTTTATTTTGTGGAAGTACGGTAAGTATGTATAGTATGACTGGGCATTGTACTCACATCTGTGTATAGCCAGGTAGTTGTTGGTGCCGATGCTGTAGATGATGTAGCAGGAGTCATCGGGTACCACTGCTGTGATGTTGGTCACGATAAACCCTGGACTTAGCTCCTCAGAGACTGGGAAGTCTGTGATTGTACTGCTTAGGACATAAAACACACACAGTATAGATATACAGTAAAACACAAAAAAAAATGGGTAAGGTCATACAGGAATCAAAACAGCTAAATGAGAAACACACAATTTCAACCAGTGTGCTACCTACAACCGTTTATGACAGATTTTTTTTTAAACTATAAACTAATTCACTTTTATAAATGATGTATATGGGTATTTTCTAAAGTACAGTGTTAATAAAGTCTTCAACAGACAGGGAATAGCAATACTGACTTCAGGAACTGAGGTTTATCATCGTTCCTGTTGACGATGCTGATGACCAGTGTTCTGGATACACTGTTGTTCCCATCACTCACTGTCAGCGTGAAGACATAGCTGCAGGACGTTTAAGAGTTAGAATGTAACGTTTACAAGAGTCCACTGACATAATGCTGTGGTGTGCTGTTAGCGACATCAGTGGAGAGGCATTTTCAACTGCCCAGGACCCAATCCTCTGGTATAAAACATTATCATGTGATGTCTGTGTGGAGGAGACACATCTCTACCTTCTGGGGTCAGTCAGGTAGTTGAACTGTTTAGTTGTAGTCAGGATGCCTGAGCCAATGTCGATACGAAACTCTGTGTTTGACGGGGTCAGTGTAAACTAAAATACACAACAACATGTAAGTCAGATATTTCAATGAATAGACAGTGTGTGTCAGGGTTGGACAGTAAATGAAATTTCAATACGGCGAATTTCAATTTACTTCCTAACTGAATTGAAATGGAATTTACCCAACCCTGGTATGTGTGTGTGAGAGAGAGAGAGAGAGAGAGAGAGAGAGGTTGAGGAAGCCATACAGTCACAGGCTGGTTCTCAGGATCAGAGACTGTTGGCCTGTAGATCTGTCCTGGTGGGGATTTCTCCAGAACATACAGGACAGACTCTGAGAGGATACAGGAACACACAAGAGGTTAAAATGGGCTGTGTAAGTCATAATAACCCTATCACGAATGTTCACACACAGTACCTTCATCTAGGAATACAGGGGGTTCGTTGACATCAGTTAGGATCACTGTGAGTCTCTGAAGAGCCGTGTCCTTCGTACTGTCCACAGCGAGGATTTGAAGGACAAAGCTGTTGGGTGACGTCTCAAAATCCAGGTTGGTAGTACCCGTTACTGTTACCTGTTTTCAGAACAGAAAATGTATCATGAAATCATCCTCCTTTACTCTTACTTTGCAAGACATGGCGTTTCTTCTGTGAGGGGCTGTATCATACCTGGGTTTAAATATGATTTGAAATCATTTTAAATAAGTCTCAGAAGTACAAAGCCCATCCACATAGCTCTCCAGACAGGCTGAAAGAAATGCTCCAAGTATTTGAAAGATTTCAAATAGTATTTGAACCCATGGTCTGGTACATATCAGGCCTTGCTAGGGTAGTATTGAGCAATGCCTCACCTGTGCTTTGTTAGTGTTGATCATGGACACAGTGAATGTGTTGGTGAGGGGGTCAGAGTTGAGTATCCTGGGGTATCCTGATGCCAAGCTGGCACCTGGGGACAGAGCCACCTGGAAGCTGTAGGTCACAGTGCCAGCCTTGCTGTTCTCTGCCAGTCTAGCGGTGCCTGGCAGGCCTATCAACGAAACCTCTGGAGCCGAGCCTGAAACCAACCGCAGAGGAAATTAATACCAGTTAATGAGATCAAGGCAGTGGTCAGTAGGCACCAAACAGAATAAAATGGCACTGAATAAAGTTTAAAACAAGTGATATCTGATTCTGAAAGTGGCCCAAAAAAAATGCTTGTTTGTTTTTCATTGCAAAACGCTTTACTATGGTGTACCTTAATAATGAACACAACCCAGGAAAAGTCATACAAAACCTATATTCAAAATTAGCAGCTCAAAAGTACTTTGTAAAGAAAAAAACACTGACAGTCTGGATGTAGTTGTCTCACCTCGTATCATCCACATGCCCAGGGTCAGTAGGAGTATGAAATCCATGGCCATTTCTCTCGTCAAGTATCAAGTGTCCTCTCAATAGCCTTATGCTACACCAAAGTAAGTTTGAGTGTGTACTCTCTACTTGGGACTATCGCCGTTTGGTTACTGCAAGGCTAGACGTTCTACTGTAGGCTGTGTTGCTAGAGTCCTGTGTTGGTAGATACAGGAGTTTATGGTCTTTACCTTTTGATATGCGAGTCACACCAACTGTAAGTACGAGCCATTTCCTCTACCTTACGTTAAACTCATCAGATGGAGGACTGAATGCTCCAACATATTTAAACAGAGCTGATTGTGATCTGCCTCTTGAACTAGGCCCTGTGTATACAACAAAGACCATGTTCACAAAGAGGATGTCTTTCTGACGATATCTGCAGAATGTCTTTCTGCACATGTAAAATTTGAATATCACAGAAACGGAATATTGATCAACAGAATCTCTGAAAAGTCCTTTGTTTACAGCTAAACACAAATTAATAAACGTGATCGGATTTGATTCCTTAGATACTGTGAGTTAGTTTGGTATCTAGGGCTAGGCCACTAGAGTGGAATACACCACTGTTCAATGACTAGAAGGAACTCAACCTTTCGATATAACTTTTTCCCCCCAAACACAGGTTGACAAAACACCGGATGAGGTGGGTTTAAAATAAAGTTGCCATTTTTAAATTAGTTGAATAGTTTTACAGAAAGATCCGATCCAATTTGTGCTGTCAATATGTAGGTGTGCATGCTGAAAGCAAAGCACCTTTTTAGAAACAGTTCATACTTGGTTAGTCCACTAGAACCACACGCCAAAACCATAAAAGCTGCCAAAACATTAAAATTGTCCAGATTAACACTGGTCAGCATGTTTAAAAAACTAAACTTTTCACTACAACTATATTTGCATAAATCCCAATGCATTTCAGGTGCCATAGACTTGAATGAGAAATCCCAGTCACTACATTTACTTTGAAGTCATTAACTAGCCTTTAAAAGCTAGACATGCCATTCCAACTTTAAAATGTCTGAAAGTGTGTATACAGCATTGAGACCATTTACGCTTCTTGGCCAAAAAGTTGTTAAAATGTGCAAAAAACCTCTATAGCCCACTGCTCTTGAACCGTTAAAAACACCCAAACATTGACAGACTGACTTTAAAATTAACTTTAACCATTTTAGAAGTGTGCATAAAAGCACCAGACTTCAAAATGTGGATTCACCGCTGTTCTTGAGCCGTTTCAGCTACAAATACCGACGTGTGCAGTGACTAACTTAGACTGTCTCACAGCTTCCACGCCTACTGCAAACTATGAAGCCTGTTGTAACCCTATTCATTGCAATTGGCAGAACAGGCTTTTAAACTGATGCACTACCACTGAACTTTCAGAACTAAAGCATTTTGAGCATAAAAACCACATGGCTTTTAATAATATACTCCCTGTAGCCTACTACATAAACCCACTGACAGCATGGTAGCAACAGGATGGATCAAAACAGCGGATTAATTGACCCACTAAGCAGTTAAATTTTGTGCATCTAAATCACCGAGCCCATCTTTAAATGGGAAGGCCTCAACAGTATGTTCTTTAGACATGTTGTATTCGGTCATATTTGTAGATGTGCCGCTTTATTCAATAAAATGTATTTAGTTTATGTATAACTTCACCCGTACCAAGAGTCCAACTATATTCATCACAGACAGTAGACCCTTTTCAAGGAAATATTTATTCAATGGGATCAAGGGACAGTGTCGATCACATCTTTTCCAGCTCAGTTAAATATTAACAAATTTACAATCATGAGGAATGTAACAAAACAGAAACAAAAACACCAGCCTTAAAAAAAATCTCGCCCCATCAGGACCCTCCGCAGAGTGAGTAAAGTGTGGCCGATGGCCTCGACTTAGCCCGGTCCCAGATTTGTTGGGCAAGAGAGCACAAACAGATGTGGGACCGGGCTAGTCTTGATTGGTAGCTGTTGGGTATCCTAGCCAGCAGGTGGTCTTGGCTAGACAGACTGAATCACACTACATTTCACTATTGTTTCACTTAACACAGATAATGGAGTGGAAACAAATATGAACACAAGTGGAATTCGGTCCGGGTTTCCAGTTAGGACTTCGGCCTTTGTTGTGGCTCAGCTCCAGGACAGGTCCATCATCATTACACCCTCATTTACAGTGCTTTATAACTCATCTTTGTCAGTTGCCTGTTGGCCAGAGAGAGGGAGGTTGGTTGTAGTTTCACCATCATTAACTAAATCATGCAAAACAAGGCATCAATTGAAATTATGAATATTCAAATGATAACCTCTTCCCCAGGCTATTGGGCACAGCAGAGGCTGCTGGGAGTCGCTCTAGGAGGATGGGCTCATTGGAATGGAACAAATATGTGGTTTCCATACATTTGATACCGTTCCAGCCATGACAATGAGCTTTCCCTCCCAATAGCCCCTCCGATCAGCCACCTCTGGTGCAGAGCGCATATAAGCCTGGTACAGCAATGATTCAAAGTTGGCCTTAGTGGGAGTGAACTCATGGTCTCTCGGTATTGGCTAACCAAAGCCAAGTTTGACATGTTGGTCCACCAAACATTTGGGTGTTTGTGTCTGGGAAGAAAATTCTGAACTATAAAACCATGAATGAATGTAATTTCCCAAAACATGTGATCTGAGACTCACCGCTTCTTCGTCTGGAATTTCCTCTTCTTCCTCAGCCGCTCCATCCTCTGCTGGCTCTTCAGGCTCCTCCTCCGGCTCCTCCTCTGGCTCCTCCTCAACCTGCAAGGGGCGGGGCAAAACAGGATTAGATTTAGTTTCCTCAGCATTTAGTCAGAGTAACACTGCATCTCCTTTTTCAAACAGGTGGGATAAGCCCTGAGCAGCCGCTTTCATGTCTCCGGTCCTCCAGTTCCCCCCACAGCACATGTTGTAGCCCCAGACAAGACAGATTCAAGTCATTGAGGGCTTGATGATTGAGTCAAGTGTGCTTGGCCAGGCCTAAATCACTGTACTGGAGGGGAAAAGCTTGGCTACAGCACCACTCATTTACAGAATTTAGGAGTTGCTCATGTCTGTGTATTTGGCAGGGCTGTGACATGCCTGTTCGGTGAGGTCCACGTTCATACTGAGCCGCAGCATGCGTTCAATCCGGTCTCCGTAGGCCTTGGTGTCCTGGAGCTGGTAGCCTGAACGCAGCGTGGCCGTCTCAAACAGCACCATGGCCAGGTCTGAGGCAGTCTGGTCCTCGCCATTCGTCTGCAGGTAAGAGAAATAGAAGGGATGAGAATTAAACACTCAGCGATATGACGGCGCCACGAGCAGCACAATGTACAAACATCATTCAGCTGACGAAAGATGACATTCTCTAGCTTGATCCTCATTGCCCCTCCCACCCCCTCTTGAGAATCAAGTATGACAGAAATGTCACATGGTTTGTATTACAGGTTATGTGAATACTTACAGAAACCCGTTTCAGCATCTCCTTGATGAGAGGGTGCTTCGGGTTGATTTCTAATGTTTTCTTCTGGCTCGCATAATAACTGGAAACAGAGCAAGAGAATTAGGACATCTGAAGCACAAATAGGATCTTGAAATCAAATCAATCAATGATATCAACATTTGGAGCCTTTCACAAAGTAGGAATGAGGACGTGTTCGAGGAGATCAAACAGAAGCACATAGTGACCACTCACTTCGTGGAGATGTCTTTCCCGGTCTGGTAGGCCTGCGCCTTCATGATCCTCTCCATGTTACCAGACCAGCCGTACTGGCTGGCTACAAGAGCACAGGGGGACTTGGTCAGCCTCTGGGACAGGATGGCCTTCTCAATCTACAAGAGAAAAAGGACACATTGGCAAAAATAGATAAAGGTTTTCCACAATATCATTTAATCCAAAAACATTGAGGTCCGGAGTCTCCTTTGAGAATGTTTTTTTAAATTTATTATCCAGCACTAAACTTAATCCGAGTCTGGAAAAACCAAACATATTTTTTTCTTATCTCGAGTGGGCTGAAGTTTGACCTTTTGCCTTCATGTTCTGTATGTTACCTTATCCTTCAGGGCGCTGTCCTTCATCCAGGTGGTGAGAGGTTCATACTCCTTCTCCAGGGCCTCCCTTGTCTCCTTGGCCTTGTCACTCTCGTCAAACTTGATGCCCTCCTTGGCCACGTTCTGGAAGCGCTTGCCATCGAACTCTGGCAGAGCCTGGACACAGTACTCATCTACTGGCTCGGTCAGGTAGATGACCTCATAACCCTTCTTCAACAGGCTCTCTACGAAGGGAGAAGACTCCGCCTGGGGGATGAGGACATTACACAAGGGAAGACTAGGGTTTAGGAGGAACATTGACCTACAATTCCACTAGATTGCTTACACCTTAAAGATCTGCAAACATCTCAGGGGACGGGGTAGTGAGCAGATGGGAACCAGCTGAGTAGTTACATTCAGAGAGGTTTCCTTAACGTCATTTGAAGACAGAGTTCAAAATAAGATGGAAAGTAAACGGGAATCTCAGAAAAGGATTGCTTTTAAATGAATCCAGTTCAGTCTACTCTTCACATCTTTTAGCTAGTTCTAGACATGAAGTATATCTGGTCCCGCTTCTCCATCTCTACGTATGGCCACTGCCACACCAGGCCACCGCGGCAGCTTAAGTGGCCTATACAGTGTAACACTACCCACCTCCTTGCGGCTGGTCCCGGCCATGAAGTAGATCTTGTCCTGCTTGTCCTTCATCCTCTCGACGTACTGCTCCAGGCTGGCCAGCACCGTGTCGCTGTTGGAGGTCTGGAAACGTAGCAGCTTAGCCAGACGGGTCCTGTTGGAGTGGTCCTCAATAACACCCAGCTTGATGTTGGTGCCAAACTCCTTCCAGAACTTCTCGTTGTACTGCTCTTCGGCGATCTTCTTGATCATGTCCAGGGTCTTACGCACCAGCTTCTTACGGATCACCTGGATGGAGGAACATTTAGTTACGCTCACATCATTCACTACGATGGTTAACAACAAGTCATATCTTCATTAGGCACCAAACTGACCCGAAACAGATCACTTGTCTAATTAGAGAGGCTCACCTTGAGCAGCTTGTGTTGCTGCAGGGTTTCTCTTGACACATTCAGGGGCAGGTCATCAGAGTCCACCTAATAAAACAATCATAAATCACTTAGAGAAAGTAATAACATTAAATTAACAATCATTTAACTGTACAGCAGGGTCAAGGGTCAATTCCAAATCAGATTATTATTTTTAAACCCTGCTATACCAAGTCTTAGATTGGTTCTATAACGTAAGCTATGTAAGGCTCACTCACCACTCCCCTGACAAAGTTCAGGTACTTGGGCATCATGTCATTGAAGTCATCAGTGATGAACACTCTACGGACAAACAGCTTGATGAAGTCGTTCTTCTTGGTTCCGTACTCGTCGAACATGCCCCTGGGGGCGGCAGCGGGGACAAACAGGATGGACTTGAAGGTGACCTCACCCTCGGCTGTGAAGTGGATATGGGACAGGGGCTCGTCTGTGTCCTGAATGGGGGAGAGCGACAAAATCAATCAAAAAGATATTTATAAAGCCCATTTCATGTCAACAGTTGTCAAAGGGTTTCACATTAACCCAGTCTAGACTCCGAAGAGCAAACTAAAATGGATGCTTTGGCTAGGAAGTAGTCCCTGGAAGGAAGTCAGGGTCGCAGACTGCATACCTTGGAGAAGGTCTTGTAGAAAGCCTTGTACTCGTCTTCCTCCACTTCTTTGGCTGGCCTCGTCCAGATGGGCTTAATGTCGTTCATCAGCTCCCAGTCCCACACAGTCTTCTCAACCTGGACCAAAGGCATGGAAGTGGTTTTGAGTTTTAAAAAGTCAAAAACATCCAAAATAAGACACCAATTGCTAACTAAGTTGTATTATGTGTGTTAGCATTTGAATAGATTAAATAAATGGAACTGTTACAGAAGGAGAAGTTTGGGAAAATAAAAAACAAGTCAAGGTGTTTGTTTTTACCTTCTTTGTCTTTGGCTTGTCCTCCTTCTCATCCTCCTCTTCCTCCACCTCTACCTCATCCTCAGTGGCATCTTTCTCCTCTGCCTCGGTGTCCTCGTCGATGGGCTCCTCAACGGTCTCAGTCTGGACAGGTGGAAGAGAAGGGAAAAATGGCAAAAATGTTATTCCTACAGCTCACTGCTACAATGGTTCACCATGGTTTGTTCCTTTGACAAACTGGTCTCAAACCCTTCCTCTTCTTTATCTAGGATAAGCTTGATTCCACCATATTGTTTCCACCTGTAAATTATTTTGCTTTAAGTGCAGATGAAGGAGAGGACAGGAAAAATAGTATAGTTCCACTCCAATACCTTGCTGGACCAGACGTAGATGGGGAAGTTGATGAACTGGGAGTACTTCCTGACCAGGTTCTTGATGGTCTCCAGCTCCAGGTAGTCTGTAGCCTCCTCCTTCATCACCAACCTGGACCAATCAAAAAGACAACCAGATAGAACCATGTTAGTGTCAAAACATGAGTCAGTCAAAATACAGATTGAGTCAATGTCATGGTACTTCGTGTTTTGAATATCATTGAGGGATTTTGTCCTGTATTATCTTACAACGCTACACAAGTTCATTTAATTCATGGCCACTGTATGAATACCATAGCCTGGTATTCAAAAACTTTTAAACACTAGGAGCATTTGCTTGTGGCTGTCTAGACTGCCAGTTTTCACTTTTGGAAGTACCAAAAAATGAAGTACTTACTATGACTGATGTGTGGTTGTCTCACCTAGCTATCAACTGTAAGTCGCTCCGGATAACCATCTGTTAAATGAATAATATGTAAACATAACAAATGTACTCTGAGACACTCACGTGATGGTGGTGCCCCTTCCTAGGGTGTCTCCACGGGGGTCCTCGATCACGCTGAACTCATTGGAGTCAGACTCCCAGATGTGCTGCGTGCCGTTGTTGTGCTTCGAAGACACAATCACCTTGTCAGCAACCAGGAAGGCGGAGTAGAAGCCCACGCCGAACTGTCCAATCAGCTCTGAGGTGGACTGGCCCTCACTTTCAACCTCTGTCATCTTGTTCAGGAACTCGCTGGTGCCCGACTTGGCGATGGTACCCAGGTTTCTAATCAGGTCGTCTTTGGTCATGCCAACACCTGTGTCTGTGATGTGGAGCATGTTCTTCTCCTTGTCAGACTAGGGAGAACATGAAGAGAATAGGTGAGCTCAACCTCAGAAGTCCTAATGATATTTTAGTAATAATTTCCATGTCTTACAAAGCAGAATATATCAGTCAATTTCTTTCAAAGATTAACCCTTTCTCCAATTCAAATTTCCTCCATTCCTCTTAATAGTCTCAAAACACACTGGAGAAGAAGGTCCAAGGGGAAGGACCATCTCCAGTACGGTTGATAAGAGTGCGAGGAATTGAGATTGAGGACGTGACCATGAAACACACCTTGATCTTGATGGTGAGCTCCTCGTTGGCGGCCAGTGCATCGTCATTGGTCAGAGACATCAGTCTGATCTTATCCAGAGCATCAGAGGCGTTGGAAATCAACTCCCTCAAGAAGATCTACAGACAGGAGGACAGGATGGTTACTGTTAATAACATAAACCTCTTGAGTTAGTTATGAATGAATCCACTCAACTTTTACTGACTCTACAATCTGGAGTCATAATATTAACCGTCTCAAAATCCAACACAGACAGGAGGACAAGAGAAGGTTTCCGGAATCCTTCAACCCTACCGCTACTCACCTCTTTGTTCTTGTAGAGGGAGTTAATGATGAGTTTCATCATGCGGTTGACCTCTGCCTGGAAGACATGTTTCTCCGACTTCTCTCTAATCTCTTTGATCTGAGCTGCGTTCAGCCCGTCCAGCTGGATAGACTCCTCCTCTCTGAGGACAGAGACAGAGAAATAATGACATTCAACAGGTCAGTGCATCATACCGAACTGTCACCTTTCTTCCCCCTGTAGCCGACTTCTGTCATGTTTTACTTTAAGGTTCCTCCCAAACAATTGCGTCGGATCTGTGCAACTACCAAACACACATCAGTAATGAGGCTGGGACCACCCCTCAGTCTGGTTTCTTTTTAAGGTTTCTCCCTGACCTACCTCTGCACCACCTCGTCATCCGTCTTGGATCCATCTCTGCTCTTTCCCAGATCATCCTCCACAGCGCCGTCGATGTCAAGTTCATCTTCTGCTCTCACAGATGCTGCATAGAAACACCACTCAAGTTAGCAGAGAAGGTGAATCTGACAGGTAAACTGTTCATGGAAAACTCCAACCCAAAAACATTTAGTATATTGTAGACCTTTGCTTGAGTGCTGACAAAACATTTTTGGGGACTTTCAAGATGTGTAACTCAATACAGAAATCATCCCGTATGATACATTTTGCATCATATGACGTAAATACATCATACAGGGATGGTTTTCTGTATTTTGAGTGTTACACATCTTGAAAGCTTGAGTGCTGACAAACAAAACACTTTAGGACTGTCAACAATGGACTAATATGAAAGAACAAAATATATAGTTTCCCGTTAAGTTACAAACTGAAGATGCTAGCTACCTTGAGTTTGAAACAACAAGAGTCGCATGCAAATCAAAAAGGAGATGTGGCCTATTCAACTTGACAGAATTTTTTTTGTATAATTCAGTCACGGGCTATATACCTAGCTGTATTCTTTAGGTAACCAAAATTACAGGAAATACAGATATCACAAACTAGCTCCGCTAGATGGGATGAGCAAGCCAAGGCTAACTAACGTTACCGTTAGCCGTTCTGATCTGTGGTTGCTAGCTAGGAACAGGATGTTTGCTTAGCTTACAAGGAAACTTCCAGAAACGTGCGAAGCAGTAAGAAAATCTCCAAGAATCAAATTCAATGAATAAAACCCAAATGATTACAAATAAATAAAGGCATAGTGGTGTCCATATCTAACTATTAAAAAGGTGAAATACAAGCTCACGATTCAGATGGCTGGATCGTGAGCTTGGAAATCAAGTTCAAATGCTAGCTCGTATGGATAGACACCGCTAATAGCGATGTTAATAAAAATAAAAACATCCTCAGATACTCACCGAATGCTAAAAGCGCACAGAGCAGCCCAATAAACCAAATCCGCTTCATTTTGTTAAAATGATCTTCAGACAAAAGACGTGGGTCTCAACCTATACCTCAACCGTATCAACGCACACACCGACGCCTTGACAAGGAAGAATGACAAGTTCGAGCTCCCCCAACAAAAGCACCCCTTTTAATACCCCCCCCAAGACGGACCAATCATAGGGCACCACGCACAAAACACAGCCAATAGCAGCAGGACATTTCACAATCTACAGGACATTTTCTCCCAATAGACGTCTTCCATGTAAAACTTAACACATGAAAATCGTGGCTTGTAACCATTGGCTAAAGAATTCTTCTAGAGGTACTATTTGAGGCAACTACTCTAAAAGATTGCTCAACAAACAATGTCTATGCATTTTGCTCAATCAGTGTTTTTTAAATATTAAATTGTATTGATGTGATGATCATTTATCGATATTCTATTTGGTCACTATAATGATAATGTTTTGTTTCTAGAAGCTGATAGGCTATAATGCACAATAACCATTCATACTGCATAAGAAAACAACGTTTATTTGTCACCTGTGCCGAATACAACAGGTGTAGACCTTACAGTGAAATGCTTACTTACAGGCTCTAACCAATGGTGCAAAAAAGGTATTAGGTGAACAATAGGTAAGTAAAGAAATAAAAACAACAGTAAAAAAGACAGTGAAAAATAACAGTAGCGAGGCTATTTACAGTAGTGAGGTTATATACAGTAGAGGCTATATACAGTAGTGAGGTTATATACAGTAGAGAGGCTATATACAGTAGAGAGGTTATATACAGTAGTGAGGCTATAACAGTAGAGAGGCTACATACAGTAGAGAGGCTATATACAGTAGAGAGGCTATATACAGTAGAGAGGCTACATACAGACACCGGTTAGTTGGGCTGATTGAGGTAGTATGTACATGTAGATATGGTTAAAGTGACTATGCATATATGATGAACAGGGAGTAGCATTAGCGTACAAGAGTGGTTGGCGGGAGGTGGGTGGCGGGACACAATACAGATAGCCCGGTTAGCCAATGTGCGGGGGCACTGGTTGGTCTGGCCAATTGAGGTAGTATGTACATGAATGTCTAGTTAAAGTGACTATGCATATATGATAAACAGAGAGTAGCAGCAGCGCAAAAGAGTCTAGTCCGGGTAGCCATTTGATTACCTGTTATGGCTTGGGGGTAAAAACTGTTGAGAAGCCTTTTTGTGACTGGGGTGGGTGGGGTCTTTGACAATTTTTAGGGCCTTCCTCTGACACCGCCTGGTGTAGAGGTCCTGGATGGCAGGCAGCTTTGCCCCAGTGATGTACTGGGTCGTACGCACTACCCTCTGTAGTGCCTTGCGGTCGCAGGACGAGCAGTTGTCGTACCAGGCAGTGATGCAACCAGTCAGGATGCTCTCGATGTTGCAGCTGTAGAACCTTTTGAGGATCTAAGAACCCATGCCAAATAATTTTTGTTTCCTGAGAGGAAATAGGCTTTGTCGTGCCCTCTTCACGACTGTCTTGGTGTGTTTGGACCATTCTAATTTGTTGGTGATGTGGACACCAAGGAACTTGAAGCTCTCAACCTGCTCCACTACAGCCCCGTCAATGAGAACGGGGGCGTGCTCGGTCCTCCTTTTCCTGTAGTCCACAATCATCTCCTTAGTCTTGGTTATGTTGAGGGATAGGTTGCTATTCTGGCACCACCCGGCCAGGTCTCTGACCTCCTCCCTATAGGCTGTCTCGTCGTTGTCGGGGATCAGGCCTACCACTGTTGTGTCGTCTGCAAACTTAATGATGGTGTTGGAGTCGTACCTGGTGAACAGGGAGTACAGGAGGGGACTGAGGGGACTGAACCCCTGAGGGGCTCCAGTGTTGAGGATCAGCGTGGCAGATGTGTTGCTACCTACCCTCACCACCTGGGGGCGGCCCATCAGGAAGTCCAGGATCCAGTTTCAGAGGGAGGTGTTTAGTCCCAGGATCCTTAGCTTAGTGATGAGCTTTGAGGGTACTATGGTGTTGAATGCTGAGCTGTAGTCAATGAATAGCATTCTCACATAAGTGTTCTTTTTGTCCAGGTGGGAAATGGCAGTGTGGAGTGCAATAGAGATTGCATCATCTGTGGATCTGTTTGGTCAGTACACAAATTGGAGTGGGTGTAGGGTTTCTGGGATAATGGTGTTGATGTGAGCCATTAGCAGCCTTTCAAAGCACTTCATGGCTATGGACGTAAGTTCTACGGGCCTGTACTCATTTAGGCAGGTTGCCTTAGTGTTCTTGGGCACAGGGACTATGGTGGTCTGCTTAAAATATGTTGGTATTACAGACTCAATCAGGGACATGTTGAAAATGTCAGTGAAGACACCTGCCAGTTGGTCAGCACATGCCCGGAGCATACGTCCTGGTAATCCGTCTGGCCCCGCGGCCTTGTGAATGTTGGCCTGTTTAAAGGTCTTACTCACGTCGGCTACGGAGAGCGTGATCACACAGTCGTCCAGAACAGCTGATGCTGACAGCTGATGCTCTCATGCATGCCTCAGTGTTGCTTGCCTCGAAGCGAGCATAGAAGTAATTTAGCTCGTCTGGTAGGCTCGTGTCCCTGGGCAGCTCGTGGCTGTGCTTCCCTTTGTAGTCTGTAATAGTTAGCAAGCCCTGCCACATAAGACAAGCTTCGGAGCCAGTGTAGTACGATTCAATCTTAGCCCTGTATTGGCGCTTTGCCTTTTTGATGGTTCGTCGGAGGGCATAGCAGGATTTCTTATAAGCTTCCGGGTTAGAGTCCCGCACCTTGAAAGCGGCAGCTCTACCCTTTAGCTCAGTGCGAATGTTGCCTGTAATCCGCGGCTTCTGGTTGGGGTATGTACGTACAGTCACTGTGGGGACGACGTCCTCGATGCACTTATTGATAAAGCTAGTGACTGATGTGGTGTGCTCCTCAATGCCATCGGAAGAATCCCGGAACATGTTCCAGTCTGTGATAGCAAAACAGTCCTGTAGTTTAGCATCTGCTTCATCTGACCACTTTTTTATAGACCGAGTCACTGGTGCTTCCTGCTTTAATTTTTGCTTGTAAGCAGGATTCAGGAGGATAGAATTGTGGTCAGATTTACCAAATTGGTGGCGAGGGAGAGCTTTGTACGCGTCTCCGTGTGTGGAGTACAGGGAATCTAGAATGTTTTCCCTCTGGTTGCACATTCAACATGTTGATAGAAAGCTAGATAGAGCTAATAGAGCTGACTGAGTGCGGTCTTAGTGCCAGCATCCGTCTGTGGTGGTAAATAAACAGCCACGAAAAGTATAGATGAAAACTCTCTTGGCAAATAGTGTGGTCTACAGTTTATCATAAGATACTCTACTTCAGGCGAGCAAATTCTAGAGACTTCCTTAGATTTGCTGAGGGATACGATAACAGGGACAGGTATATACACATAATAAGTAGAGAGGTTTCAGAACATATATATAGACCCTCTTTGTAATAAGTCTATGAATATGCAAGATCAGGAACAGACATGTACAATCATGTTTACAACAGTCAGCAGGATGTAGGTTATTGGGCTGACCTGAAATATGTAATATGATTGTAATGATTTCTTCAGTACAAAGAGACTGTTAGTGTATGTTCAACAGCCAACCACAAGGTGGAAGTCAGGAGTCATTGTAGTGATCATGGAACTACTCTGGCTACTCTGAAGAAGAATAGGAGCTCTGGATATGTAATTAAAACGATCATATTATATAGAAGCAAGATAATATGCGGATCTGTGGCAACTGGCAGCCTTTACTGTCTGTCAATAAAGGCAACAGGGCCATCTTACTTTGAAAAGTGTAGTCCCAGAGTCGTGTATTTAGATACAGTACATGGCTCTGGTGTTAAGATACACAGTTCTGGTGTTAAGATACACAGCTCTGGTGTTAAGATACACAGTTCTGGTGTTAAGATACACAGTTCTGGTGTTAAGATACACAGCTCTGGTGTTAAGATACACAGTTCTGGTGTTAAGACACACAGCTCTGGTGTTAAGATACACAGTTCTGGTGTTAAGATACACAGTTCTGGTGTTAAGATACACAGTTCTGGTGTTAAGATACACAGTTCTGGTGTTAAGATACACAGCTCTGGTGTTAAGATACACAGCTCTTCTTGGGGACCTTCAATGCTGCAGAAATGTTTTGGTACCCTTCCACAGATCTGTGCCTCGACACAATCCTATATCAGAGCTCTACGGACAATTCCTTCGACCTCATGGCTTGGTTTTTTCTCTGACATGCACTGTCAACTGTGGCACCTTATGTTGACAGGTGTGTGCCTTTCCAAATCATGTCCAATCAATTGAATTTACCACAGGTGGACTCATATCAAGTTGTAGAAACATCTCAAGGACGATCAATGGAAACAGGGTGCACACAAGCTCTTTTTCGAGTCTCATAGCAAAGGGTCTGAATACTTATGAAAATAAGGTATTTCTGTTTTTTATTTGTAATACATTTGCAAAAATGTCTAAAAACCTGTTTTCACTTTGTCATTATGGGGTGTTGTGTGTAGATTGCTGAGGATTTAAAAAAATCAATTTCAGAATAAGACTGTAAAGTAACACATTGTGGAAAAAGTCATGGTGTCTGAATACTTTCCAAAGGCACTGTATATAAAAGTATACAAGCACACTATTCCACACCGATCTGCACGTTAACGTTTAAATTATTTTTCTAGTTTAAACGGTGTAGGAGGAATAACTTTCCAAATACAAATTATAATAACTAGAGAAGTACATTTCCTAAAGAAAATGTAGTGTGCTTAAAATGTAGTGTGCTTAAAATGTAGTGTGCTTAAAATGTAGTGTGCTTAAAATTGTGTTGCATGTATAGTGTGCTCCTGGCCAATTATGCTATTTTGGGGGGGGGGGGGGGGGGGGGGGTTCTGCTGATCTTAACTTTTTTTTTTACATAATCTTTTCGCCATTGTTTCCTATGACCGAAAATAGCTTTTGGACATCAGAAGAGCGAACATTAACTTCCCACATGTAGCTATGAAATGTTTTGAAGGGCTGGTCATGGCTAACATCATCATCCCAGACACCCTGGACCCACTCCAATTTGCATACCACCCCAACAGATCCACAGATGAGGCTATCTCTATTGCACTACACACTGCCGTTTCCCACTTGGACAAAAGGAACACCTACTTGAGAATGCTGTTCATTGACTACAGCTCAGCATAGACTACACCATAGTGCCATCAAAGCTCATCATGAAGCTAAGGATCCCTGGGGCTGAACACCTCCCTCTGCAACTGGATCCTGGACTTTCTGGTGGGCAGCCTCCAGGTGCTGAGGGTAAGCAACAACACATCTGCCACGCTGGCCCTCAACACGGGGGCCCCTCAGGGGTGCGTACTTAGTCCACTCCTGTACTTCCTGTTCACCCAAACTGCGTGGCCAAGCATGACTCCAACACCATCATTAAGTTTGCTGACGACACAACGGTGGTAGGCCTGATCACCAACAACGATGAGACAGCCCATAGGGAGGAGGTCAGAGACCTGGCAGTCGGGTGCAATGACAACAACCTCTCCCTCAATGTCAGTAAGACAAAGAAGATGATTTTGGACTACAGGAAACAGAGTGCTGAGCACGCCCCCATTTACATCGACAGGGTTGTATTGAAGCAGGTCGAGAGCTTCAAGTTCTTCCGTGTCCACATTACTAAGGATCATGGGGCCAAACTAGAGCTGTGGCGGTCATGAAATGTTGTCAGCCGGTGATTGTCAAGCAAATAATTGCTGGTCTCAAGGTAATTGGCCGTGAATTAACATAAACACATTTAGCATTTCCTGGCTTCCACGCATAGCTTACAATCAATCAAATATATTTATAAAGCCCTTTTTACATCAGCAGATGTCACAAAGTGCTATACAGAAACCCATCCTAAAACCCCAAACAGCAAGCAATGCAGATGTAGAAGCACGGTGGCTAGGAAAAACTCCCTAGAAAGACAGGAACCTAGGAAGAAACCTAGAGAGTAACCAGGCTCTGAGGGGTGGCCAGTCCTCTTCTGGCTGTGCCGGGTGGAGATTATAAGAGTAAATGGCCATTTAAGGCCAGATTGTTCTTCAAGATGTTCAAACGTTTCTAGATGACCAGCAGGGTCAAATAATAATCACAGTGGTTGTAGAGGGTGCAACAGGTCAGTACCTCAGCATTAAATGTCAGTTGGCTTTTCATAGCCGAGCATTCCGATGTCGAGACAGCAGGTGCGGTGAACAGGTCAGGGTTTCCTAGCTGCAGGCAGACGTGGGATGGGAGCCTGCCGAGCCAACCGAGGCAAGGAAACCTCTCGAGCCAGCTAAGGCATGGAAGCCCGATGAGCCAGCTGAGGCACCCCCGGTTCCATCGACAGCGGCACCCGGACCCAACGTCACCTACAAAAACAAAAAACAAAAACTCCCTGATGCTTCAAATTGTGGTGTCAGCATTCTATAAGGACAGACGCTTGGAGATGAGACGCAAGTACAGGGAGTGAACATTTAATTAATAAACAGACATGAAACAGGACAGCATCTGGACATTCATGCTGACAGGGGGATGAAACAGAGGAACAGACAGATATAGATAGGGAAGGCAATCAAAACATGAAGGAATACAGGTGAGTCCAATGAAACGCTGATGCGCGTAACAAAGGTGACAGGTGTGCGTAATGATGGGCAAACTGGCGCCCTCGAGCGCCAGGGAGGGAGAGTGGGAGCCGGCGTGACAGGTAGTCTCTGCAGTAGTAATGGTGGTGACTGGTAATAGTTGAAAAAGTAGATTGATGGAAAGATTGATTGAATGATTGGATGTGACGAGATAGGATAGCCCGAACATGAGTTAGTTGGTTTGGTGTCTCTAACTTGAACGGTTCAAGAGTTAAAAGTTGGTGAGTTATTTTATGCAAATGTCTATAGTTATAGTGTATAAATATTTGGAAGAATTTGAAGTTAGTATTGCCTGAATATTTTAAAGTTTGTCTTGTAGCTTAATTGGCTATTTTGAATAGCTACCTCTGTATTCCTATGGTTCTCATTGAAACCCATGTTAATTTATGCAAATGTTTAATGGTTATAGTTTAAAAAAAAGTGTATATATAGTAACAATGTTTTTTGACAAGCATTCTGAGTAGGGTCAGTCTGAACATGTCAAGATTGGTTTGGTGTCGATAGCTTAAATGGTGTAAAAGCAGTGGCGAATGAAAATACTTCTCATTCAATCCTATGGAGCGTTTGTGAACATTTTAAAGGGTTATAATTCAAAAAGTATCAATGGTATCAAAATGCCTTTGACAAGTGCACGATTCCAGACAGGTCTGCACGTTTTAATGGCATTTCAGGCCTAAACAGTCACGGTCCAAACTTTTATCATGTAAATCTATGGCACTTTTATTTCCATTGAAATGCATTGGGAGCTCATTTAAATATTTTCGTGCTACAAAAAAAGTATAAATGCTATCAAAAATATTTTCTCAAACAGTCTGATTTTGGACAGTCTGTACATTTGAAAGTTGGTTTTGTGTTCATAGCTGAAATCGTTTTAGCTCTAGAGTAGGTGTCGTGGAAATTCATACTGAGAGAGACTTGGACAACCATCTTCAAACAATCATTTTTATTTAATATCGATTAATTATTGAAATAATGAGACTAGTCAATCCAACACGCTTGACTGTTGGACCGAGCAGCCTAACTGATAATGAAAAAACAGAAATATAGGCGACCTAAAAATGCTTCGTCTTTCCTTGTTCCATGCTGATCCGAGGGGGGGCACAAGTGATCCTGGGTTCCTCCTGCGGTCATCTAAGCCCGGTACCATTTTAACCTGACCCCGGCTTAGTTTCCCAGATACCAGGATGATTAGAACAATAAGGGATTGTTATAAATTCTTCCAGTCTATCTCTACCTCGGTTACTCCAACCACATCTTATCTATGGAATGCCAGCTCTAGGTTTTTTAAGGTTCCTCTCAGTTCACACAGACATTTGATGAGAAAGTACTCATTTAAAGCTATTCTATGCATAAATGTATTATGTATTATAACAATCTTGTAATTTTGCTCTCACACAGGCTAAATAAATAAAATCATATTAATAAGAGTATGTAAGAAATCTAGAGTTGTGCTTCTTTGCCTTCAGCAAGCACATCAAATAGTAAGAAGCTTGGCGAAGATTTAAAATGGCAGCGGCAATGGCGCACATGTGCTGTGGGGGTGTGTGTGTGCGTGTAATACTACTACAGTTAACTGATAGCTATTAACTAATAGCTAAAGTGTTACCAGAGTAGCAGTCTTTCAACAGGGAGTTTAGAAAACTACTGTACTATCTTTGGCTTCAACATGAACAGATAATGAACCTCTTTACTGATAGGCTCTGTCATTTTGACTGTTGACATTTATATAAAAAGTAATTGGTTGACAGGCAGAGTGGAAGTCATGTAGCCACTGACGAGCTAGGAGGTACGGATTCTGTATTACCGTTCTCCTAGCAGCAGGATGTTATGCAGCACGAGCGCAGATTTGTATTTATTTAAATAAGAGTTCCCGTGCAAAGACATTTTAAACTTTGGGAATATACTGTTACACTAGTGCACTACAACAGTTTTCCACAGCATTGCAACCCCCTCTGAATAATTGAATGTATTTTATTTTTAATATCGCTTACTGATCTTAAACTAGTGCTAAATGTTAATAAAATCAAGTTTATGTTGTCCTCTAGGTCTCATCATTTTGATCCTGAGGACCTGCATATTTGCATATTGAAGTGAGCCCAAATTGATCAAGTTAAGTACTTGGGGATTTGGATTGAAGATTGAAGTCTTTTAAAACACACTTTGAAAAACTGGAGAAAAAAAATAGCAAATCAAGATTGGTTTCTTTTATAGAAATAAATCCTGCCTCACTTTGGACAGTAGTAGGAATACTGTTCTCCCTGACTCCCAGTACTTGATTATGGTAATTTATACAACGGGTGGGTCTAATCCTGAATGCTAAGGTTGTTACCCCTGGTTTGGGTAGCAACCTTAGATTTGTGTCGGGACTATATTTTGTAGAAGGATGACGTTGTATGAATAAATTAATCAAAACATCGTTAATGAAAATATGTCAATCAATATTTGAATATGTTGTTAACCAGTTGTATAAAAGTGATAAGGCCCACAAAGGCAGTGTTTGGGAGATAAATTGTCACGGTTTGCCGGCCCTCGACTTCGTCTCCGGCCTAACAACACCGTGCCAATATATCCTCCTAACACCGGTTTCTCGGGCATTATCACTTAATTATACCATGGCATTGCTGAATACTAATTTCTGATAGGCTTGAAGGGCATTGTAGAGATTGCATTATTTAAGCAATAATGCACAGGGGGTGTGGTATATGGCCAATACACCACGGCTAAGGGCTGTTCTTAGGCACGACACTTAGCGGAGTTTATAACCCAGTTTATAATTCCCTATAATGCACAAGGTATATCAGCAAGGTATAATTCAATGGCTATAGTTCATTCTTACATGTTCTATGTTTGACCTGCTTTTGAAAGCAAACGTTGAGTTGAAAACATGATTGGCATTGTTGAATTCGACTTTCATAATAGCAAGCTAGGACCAAAAGATTTTTATAACTAAACTGTCATTGATCTATCTGTGATCGGACTGATGGTTTTATTAGCTAAACTAGCAAGTCTGTTTGGTAACCAAGGCAACTACTGTAGCTATCTATGGGTGCGTTCCCTCTGGCTTTCTACTCCGATTTCAGAGCGCTCTTGTCTAAATGCAGAATAACTGATGCATTTACAAACGCGCAACACCCGTTGAATATGACCGGTGTCAGTATATGTTGCCTGCAACAAAAAAAACAACGTTATTAAATTGTTGCCAGCAGCACAGTTACAGTCACCGACGCCCTAGACAACATGAAAACAGTCTAACCAGCTCGGCTAGGGCGAGTAAAATGGTCAGAGTGAGGCGTTCTCTCATTTGTGTCTGGAAGTAGAAAAAAAGCTAGCCAACGTTAGCTAGTTAGCCAGTTAGCTTGGGTGCTTGACTGCCGTTGTGAGGCCAGAACGCTCGGAACAACCCTACTCCTCAACCAGAGCTTCCAGTGTGCACTCAAGAGTGGAAAAACTCCATCTGACAACGCTCTGCATTTATGAATGCCAAGAGCCACTCTGAGCCCAATCTTTACGAACACCCAAGTAAACTTGTTTAACACAATTGTACCTGCAAAAAAAATAACACATTTTTAGATGCAAATGTGTGTTGGTATAAAAGGGACAAACAACTCGGGGCTCTATGCGTTCTCTGGAAAAGAATGCGACTCAGTGGAAGGTGAGTTCCACTCCACTAGCGTTTCGTCTAACACACTTTCCACATAGTTAATTATTATCCATGGAACGCCCCTAGTTGATTATCCCTTACACAATCCACATGCATGAGGCATCCTCTGATTTAACACCTTTCTATTCAGTCTATCATTCAGCGTTGCGTTTTATCACTGGGGACAATGTTCGTACACATCACTGCATTTTGTATTGTTCTGTTGTCTGGGAGTCTCTTGACTATATTTTGATATTATTTATTGTATGTTCATGTTCACTTGCAAATGAGACCCTGATCTCAATGGTGACCCAACCTCTATAAATAAAAGTAAAAAATAAATAATAACAAAAATATGTTATATTATTTAGCGTTTCTGTTGAAAGTTTACACCCAAACTGGTATGTTGAAAGCTATTGTGTAGGCTATATTTAAAGAAATACACTTTTAATAAAATACAAATATGTGTTATTGGAATTACTCAACCGAGTCTTGCTAAACTTAAATGGGTCTCTTGTGCTGGACAACAGGTTTAATACAGAGTTCTGGGGACTCCTTACTCCACCCATTCCAACGCGATATACGGTATATGGGAGATACTTATTTGCCTGTAGAGAGAAAACTGTCTCAGCTAAAGTGGGGCGGGAAATAATCAGTAGGGTCACTACTAACCAGATATGGTTAGTTTTTGGAGGGGGCATTGTGTCGCATTGGGTACTATAGAGGGGGCGAAGTGAAAAGCCAGCATCAGCCTTTGCAACACAGCCCCCTTCCAAAACAAACTATATTATGCTGCTGGCTTTTCACTCTGCCCCATCTATAGCGCCCAATGTGACACAAATTACTCATTGCATTTTCTTGCTGTCACAATAGAGGTGGCCATTGATTAAAATGCTATATACTTTTAATTAGTTATCCACATTGCAATGTTTTGAAATGCGGGCTTTTATTTTGAACGTTGACATTACCATACACCAGTAACGTCATCGTTTGTGCTGCTGGCAGAATACTATCGGATTCTGTTTCTGTATATATATATATAACAGCGCTGTAGCCGCATGCATTTACCCAAATCCCACGACGTAGACAGAGGCTACCGACAACCCGAAGGGAACGATATTCATGACGATGACGCCCTTGTCACTGTCATTTTCGAGTCTGTTAAAGAATAAGGATTCTCTGCAGAAGTTTTTCAATTGCTACAATGCCTTCCACGCGCAGCACGACCTACCACGGTACTTCGGAAACCGAACGCCGTGGAAGAAGGCTCGGTTATGGGAGCGAAATTTCAGTACGGTGTCCCGCAGTAGGTTCGTCGGGTTGGCGGAACAAGCCTGTACCAAAAACTATGCGAAGGAAGCTACTATGTGTACCACTTCTGCAAGTGGCCAAGACATGACCAACTGGTTGTGGTCTATTTACAACGAAACCAAAAAACAGACCGAAGGTAGGACATGCATCTGTTGAATCCATATGGTTGAGGATGGTAAACAATAATGTCCAATCCCTAATTATTTGTATTCCTTTGAAAGAAGCTATGTGTAACTTGTTACTCACTGTACCAGCGGTGGCATGTTAATAGCAAGTACTTGTTATTGTACCAGTTATTGTAGTAAGTACTTCAACTCAAATTGTATTAGTCACATGCGCCGAATACAACAGGTGTAGTAGACCTTACAGTGAAATGCATACTTACGAGCCCCTAACCAACAATGCAGTTTCCAAAAAATCCACAAAATAATAAGAGATAAAAGTAACAAGTAATTAAAGAGCAGCAGTGAAATAACAATAGCGAGACTATATACAGGGGTGCACGATACAGAGTCAATGTGCGGGGCCACCGGTTAATTGAGGTAGTATGTACATGTAGGTAGAGTTATTATGTATAGATGACAACCGAGAGTAGCAGTGGTGTAAAGAGGGGGTGGGGGTGGGGGGGGCACTGTTATTGTACCAGTAGTGTAAAGAGGGGGGGGGGGGGGGGCGCTGTTATTGTACCAGTAGTGTAAAGAGGGGGGGGGGGCACTGTTATTGTACCAGTAGTGTAAAGAGGGGGGGGGGGGGGGGGGGGGCACTGTTATTGTACCAGTAGTGTAAAGAGGGGGGGGGGGGGGGGGCACTGTTATTGTACCAGTAGTGTAAAGAGGGGGGGGGGGGGCACTGTTATTGTACCAGTAGTGTAAAGAGGGGGGGGGGGGGGCACTGTTATTGTACCAGTAGTGTAAAGAGGGGGGGGGGGGGGCACTGTTATTGTACCAGTAGTGTAAAGAGGGGGGGGGGGGGGGGCACTGTTATTGTACCAGTAGTGTAAAGAGGGGGGGGGGGGGGGGGCACTGTTATTGTACCAGTAGTGTAAAGAGGGGGGGGGGGGGGGGGGGGCACTGTTATTGTACCAGTAGTGTAAAGGGGGGGGGCACTGTTATTGTACCAGTAGTGTAAAGAGGGGGGGGGGGGGCACTGTTATTGTACCAGTAGTGTAAAGAGGGGGGGGGGCACTGTTATTGTACCAGTAGTGTAAAGAGGGGGGGGGGGGGGGGGGGGGCACTGTTATTGTACCAGTAGTGTAAAGAGGGGGGGGGGGGGGGGGGGGCACTGTTATTGTACCAGTAGTGTAAAGAAGAGGGGGGGGGGGCACTGTTATTGTACCAGTAGTGTAAAGAGGGGGGGGGGGGGGGCACTGTTATTGTACCAGTGGTGTAAAGAGGGGGGGGGGGGGGGGGGGCACTGTTATTGTACCAGTAGTGTAAAGAGGGGGGGTGGGGGGGGGGGGGCACTGTTATTGTACCAGTAGTGTAAAGAGGGGGGGGGGGGGGGGGGCACTGTTATTGTACCAGTAGTGTAAAGAGGGGGGGGGGGGGGGGGGGGGCACTGTTATTGTACCAGTGGTGTAAAGAGGGGGGGGGGGGGGGGCACTGTTATTGTACCAGTAGTGTAAAGAGGGGGGGTGGCACTGTTATTGTACCAGTAGTGTAAAGAGGGGGGGGGGGGGGCACAGTTATTGTACCAGTAGTGTAAAGAGGGGGGGGGGGGGGGGGGGGGGCACTGTTATTGTACCAGTTATTTTAGTTATTATAACATGTACTTATTATTATACCAATTCCAGTTGGGAGACACTGGACATGTCACCTGATGGTGAGTGACCAGGACTCTCTGTGTCACACTGTGAAGCTGTTGTTGACACTGACTGAATCGAAAATAGACTGTGACACTGGCATGTTGTTTTTGCACAGTGATAACCTACTCTCCATCTTGTTGTCTCCCGGAAATGGACCAATCGTGTGTAACATATCAAAGCAAGGGTCCAGGTGTCCCCCTACTGGCAGTTATTCTACACAATACACATACGCCTTATATGCAGACCTAACAAATATATAACAAATAAATAAATATGCAGACTTTCAGGGTGCATTGATGTTTTCATATCCCCTTTAGCTAGAAACCTATATGAAAAGTGTCGACAAGTTAATTCAAAGGTCACGGATACATCATAATTCATGTCACTAATCAACAAGAGCATGACAGAGGCCTGTAATCATTTGCAGAGGGGCAATAGGGTTTTTTCCCAACATTGACACAACACATCAAGAAAGCTTGAGGAAGAAATGTAAACATGCATGTATTCTTCTCCTCCACCCTCTCTTTCCTTCTCATGTAGCCCTGATCCCTGTGATATCTAAGAACAGTGTGAACCCCGACACCATCTTTGCCAACAACGAGATGAGTCTGGGTGACATCGAGATCTATGGGTTTGACTATGACTACACTCTGGCCTTCTACTCCAGACACCTCCACACCCTTATCTTTAACATCGCCAGGGACATCCTCATCCAGGAGCACAGGGTAATGTCTGTTCCTCTAGCCTGGTCCTAGATCAGATCTGTAGCAGAGGGTCTTTAATGTGACAGAGATGAAGTGGCACAACAGAGGAACAGTTGCCTGATCCCAGATCTGTTAGTGCTGATAACTCTTATGGTAATTGTCATACAGGAAATTCCACGGTAACAGAATTATGCTTTGACTCAGATTTGTTCACTTTAAAATGTATGCCAAACAAAAATCAAAATTCTAAGACGCGCGGCAGTGGTCCTTCTTCCTCTGCTCCCTATTCTGCTGCTGCAGCTGCCTCCACCCGGGCCACTCTGCTCCCTATTCTGCTGCTGCAGCCACCTCCACCCGGGCCACTCTGCTCCCTATTCTGCTGCTGCAGCCACCTCCACCCGGGCCACTCTGCTCCCTATTCTGCTGCTACAGCCACCTCCACCCGGGCCACTCTGCTCCCTATTCTGCTGCTACAGCCACCTCCACCCGGGCCCCTTTGCTCCCTATTCTGCTGCTACAGCCACCTCCACCCGGGCCCCTCTGCTCCCTATTCTGCTGCTGCAGCTGCCTCCACCCGGGCCCCTCTGCTCCCTATTCTGCTGCTGCTACAGCCACCTCCACCCGGGCCCCTCTGGTCCTCATGCTGCTGCTGCAGCTGCCTCCACCCGGGCCCCTCTGCTCCTTATGCTGCTGCTGCAGCTGCCTCCACCCGGGCCCCTCTGCTCCTTATGCTGCTGCTGCAGCTGCCTCCACCCGGGCCCCTCTGCTCCCTATGCTGCTGCTGCAGCCACCTCCACCCGGGCCCCTCTGCTCCCTATTCTGCTGCTGCAGCCACCTCCACCCGGGCCCCTCTGCTCCCTATGCTGCTGCTGCAGCTGCCTCCACCCGGGCCCCTCTGCTCCCTATTTTGCTGCTGCAGCCACCTCCACCCGGGCCCCTCTGCTCCCTATTTTGCTGCTGCAGCCACCTCCACCCGGGCCCCTCTGCTCCCTATTCTGCTGCTGCAGCCGCCTCCATCCGAGCCCCTCTGCTCCCTATTCTGCTGCTGCAGCTGCCTCCACCCGGGCCCCTCTGGTCCCTATTCTGCTGCTGCAGCCGCCTCCACCCGGGCCCCTCTGCTCCCTATTCTGCTGCTGCAGCTGCCTCCACCCGGGCCCCTCTGGTCCTTATGCTGCTGCTGCAGCCGCCTCCACCCGGGCCCCTCTGCTCCCTATTCTGCTGCTGCAGCTGCCTCCACCCGGGCCCCTCTGCTCCCTATGCTGCTGCTGCAGCCGCCTCCACCCGGGCCCCTCTGGCTACTGCCGTGACCAACGACCCGGTCGGAGGTGGCTGACCAGAAACCCAGCCTAAAACACCAAAAAGCACACAATGCACGTGTAGAAGCACGGTGGCTAGGAAAAACTCCCTAGAAAGGCGGCAACCTAGGAAGAAACCTAGAGAGGAACCAGGCTCTGAGGGGTGGCCAGTCCTCTTCTGGCTGTGCCGGGTGGAGATTATAACAGAACATGGCCAAGATGTTTAAATGTTCATAGATGATCAGCAGGGTCAAATAATAATAATCACTGTGGTTGTAGAGGGTGCAACAGGTCACAGTGGTTGTCGAGGGTGCAACAGGTCACAGTGGTTGTCGAGGGTGCAACAGGTCACAGTGGTTGTCGAGGGTGCAACAGGTCACAGTGGTTGTAGAGAGTGCAGCAGGTCACAGTGGTTGTCGAGGGTGCAACAGGTCACAGTGGTTGTCGAGGGTGCAACAGGTCACAGTGGTTGTAGAGAGTGCAACAGGTCACAGTGGTTGTAGAGAGTGCAGCAGGTCACAGTGGTTGTAGAGAGTGCAGCAGGTCACAGTGGTTGTAGAGGGTGCAACAGGTTAGCACCTCAGGAGTCAGCAGCATACCACTGCTGGCAGCTTCTGAAGCTAAGCAGGGTTGGTCCTGGTCAGTCCATGGATGGGAGACCACATGCTGCTGGAAGTGGTGTTGGAGGGCCAGCAGGAGGCACTCTTTCCTTTGGTCTAAAAAAAATAAAAAATATCCCAGGGCATTGATTGGGGACATTGCCCTGTGTAGGGTGCTGTCTTTCGGATGGGAAGTTAAATGGGTGTCTGAGGTCATTAAAGATCCCATGGCACTTATCGTAAGAGTAGGGGTGTTAACTCCGGTGTCCTGGCTACATTCCCAAGCAAGCTGTCCTTCATACCATCACGGTCACCTAATCATCCCCAGCTTATAATTGGCTCATTCATCTCTCCCTTGTAACTATTCCCCAGGTCGTTGCTGTAAATAAGAATGTGTTCTCAGTCAACTTACCTGATAAAATAACGGTAAAATAAAGGAGTAAATGTCAGTTGGCTTTTCATAGCCGAGCATTCAGCGTTAGAGACAGCAGGTGCGGTAGAGAGAGAGTCGAAAACAGCACGTCTGGGCCAAGGTAGCACAGTGAACAGGTCAGGGTTCCATAGCCGCAGGCAGAAAAGTTGAAACTAGAGTAGCAGCACGACCAGCTGGACTGGGGACAGCAAGGAGTCATTAGGTCAGGTAGTCCTGAGGCATGGTCCCAGGGCCCAGGTCCTCTGGGAGGGGAGAGAGAATTAGAGGGAGCATACTATTGCAGCATAAATACTGGAGGCTGCGACGACAGGAGGGGTCGGGAGACAGATAACCAGACTATGGCACTCAATATTTCAATAGGACACCTGATAATTAATTATATTTATTCAATAGGACACCTGATAATTCATTATATTGAAAGTTTAGGAGTCAGAACCTATTAATACAGATCTTATTACACAAAATAATTCTAACGAAGTCCGTTGGGTTTTCTCCTACTTTTCCCAAATATTCTCATAACATCACAAACCCTGCTGCTGCAGTCATTCGATGGCATTTGCATATGTTCTTCAAAGACAGGACGCCGTAATGAGATAAATAATTTAGCCTAAGCTACTAAAAATAGGCCTTTTACAAGATTCAATCACGACAGGAGTGTTTGATTCTTATTAAAGAGATGGAGTCCAGACAAGCTACTTTCGGACATTTTCTGAATGGACATATAGGCCTATAGAGAGAATCAGCGAACTCACTCATGCACACGCCCATAATAGCACCTGTCAATCAAAGTCACCAGCGTATGTCAGAGACAAGCAAATATTTCTCCGTTCCTTAAAACTTATTAAAAAACCTAGCCTTACCTTAGACTTTTCTGAAAATAGTCTAAAATAGTATTAATTGACAAGGAAAGTATGGAGGGGACCCCCCCCCCCCCCCCCCCCCCCTAAAAGATTTAGATGCACTATTGTAAAGTGGCTGTTCCACTGGATGTCACAAGGTGAATGCACCAATTTGTAAGTCGCTCTGGATAAGAGCGTCTGCTAAATGACTTAAATGTAAATGTAAATGTATATATGTATGCATGTATGTATGTATGTATGTATGTATGTATGTATGTATGTATGTATGTATGTATGTATGTATGTATGTATGTATGTATGTAATGTGTGTATGTATGTATATATGTATGCATGTATGTATGTATGTATGTATGTATGTATGTATGTATGTATGTATGTATGTATGTAATGTGTGTATCTATGTATATATGTATGCATGTATGTATGTATGTAATGTGTGTATGTGATGCCAAGCCCCCCCCAAAAATGTAACTTAATTTAAATAATGATTGTGCCATTATACAATACAGAGCCTAATAACCTACTGCATATTACGTACGGCAGAAGAAGAAGAAAAAATATATATATTTAAGATGGCGTTGGTACATAATTGGTCTAGCCTACACAAATTCTAGTAATCTCCTTTGATTGTGGACTGTATTATGATGCATACAGGATGGATTGGTTACCTGATGCTACACTGAAAACTATCTATCCATGAGTCTGGGAGAGAACCGACAGGCCTAGGCGATGCTGTCGGTTCATTGGTGGGCGGCAGGTAGCCTAGCGGTTAGAGTGTAGGGGCGGCAGCGTAGCCTAGCGGTTAGAGTGTAGGGGCGGCAGGTAGCCTAGCGGTTAGAGTGTAGGGGCGGCAGGTAGCCTAGCGGTTAGAGTGTAGGGGCGGCAGGTAGCCTAGTGGTTAGAGTGTAGGGGCGGCAGGTAGCCTAGCGGTTAGAGTGTAGGGGCGGCAGGTAGCCTAGCGGTTAGAGTGTAGGGGCGGCAGGTAACCTAGTGGTTAGAGTGTAGGGGCGGCAGGTAGCCTAGCGGTTAGAGTGTAGGGGCGGCAGGTAGCCTAGCGGTTAGAGTGTAGGGGCGGCAGGTAACCTAGTGGTTAGAGTGTAGGGGCGGCAGGTAGCCTAGCGGTTAGAGTGTAGGGGCGGCAGGTAGCCTAGCGGTTAGAGTGTAGGGGCGGCAGGTAGCCTAGCGGTTAGAGTGTAGGGGCGGCAGGTAGCCTAGCGGTTAGAGTGTAGGGGCGGCAGGTAGCCTAGCGCTTAGAGTGTAGGGGCGGCAGGTAGCCTAGCTGTTAGAGTGTAGGGGCGGCAGGTAGCCTAGCGGTTAGAGTGTAGGGGCGGCAGGTAGCCTAGCGGTTAGAGCGTTGGACTAGTAACCGAAAGGTTGCAAGATCGAATCACAGAGCCGACAAGGTAAAAATCTGTCCTTCTGCCCCTGAACAAGGCAGCTCCTCGACCCTCATTGAAAATAAGAATTTGTTCTTAACTAACTTGCCTAGTTAAATAAAGGGTATATAAAATAGGCTGATACATTAGCTTAAGCTACATAATATCTCACCACCATATGTTTCCATCTCCTCCTATCTCTCATTCATTCCTTTCTCGAGCGCGCAGGGATAGGGGCTGTCAACAGTTGAATTAAATATGTTTTTGTTGTTGTTGTGAAAACATGTTACTAATCATGTTCCTAAACAGATTTCACTTGGTTTCCAAAATTAAGCACTGGGTAGCTGCAGGAACATGGAGCTGAATTCAGCAGAATATCACCTGTCACACAGTGAGAAGATGCCTGCTCCTCAAACAATAGTTCAATCGTAAAGTGAAATGTGTTCTTATAAGCCCAGACATTTCTATACGCAATCTCGTGTGAAAGCAGAGTTTTTTTGGGGTTGTCACTAAAAAGAGGAGGATCCCAGCTGCGACTGTATTTATTTGTCAGCTGCGCCACTATAAAACCGGAGTAGCCTACCCAGCATGATTTAAAAAACGAAACTGCAGGAAAGCAACTGCCATTCGCATTTTTAAAAAGTATCACTTTTTACGTTCAACATAGCCTCTTCATGTATCCACTCGCTCCAGGAATGGGGAAGGTTCAATTATATTATTCTATACTATAATGTGTATAGAGTAATAGACAGACAAGCTTATCTTGTCTGCTAAATGAACTAGCCTACAGCCTATGGCAAGGCGCATGGCCAGATCACATACAATAGGCTGACATATTCGGTTCTTCTGAAATACGTTTTCTTCGTATCATAATGTTTCTTTAGACCTGCCTAAAATAAATAATGGATTTGTTGTGGTGGTGTACACTGAGTTTACAAAACATTAAGAAGAACTTCCTAATATTGAGTTGCAGCCCCCCCCCCCCCCCACATGGTGACTCCACATGGTGTCCCATGTTGACTCCAATGCTTCCCACAGTTGTCAAATTGGCTGGATGTCCTTTGAACCATTCTTGATACACACAGGAAACTGTTGAGTGTGAAAAACCCAGCAGCGTTGCAGTTCTTGACACACTCAAACCGGTGCGTCTGGCACCTACTACCATACCCTGTTCAAAGGCACTTAAATCTTTTGTCTTGCCCATTCAACCTCTGAAATGGCACACATACACAATCCATGTCTCAATTGTCTCGAGGCTTAAAAATCCTTCTTTAACCTGTCTCCTCCCCTTCATCTACACTGAATGAAGTGGATTTAACAGGTGACATCAATAAAGGATCATAGCTTTCACCTGGTCAGTCTATGTCATGGAAAGAGCAGGTGTTCATAATGTTTTGTCCACTCGGTGTATATTTAGTAGATGTTCCAAAGGCGTACATCAGCGGCTTGTATGGACCTGGAGATGCTAGACATGAAAGCCTGGAGATAACATTTATACAAATATATATATTAGTGGTCAATTATTGTGAGATCGGCAGTCATTTACAATAGCCAGCTGACAATAGCCAGCTGACAAAATGTCATGACCGCCACTGCCCTATAATCATGATTAGCCTATATTTATCTGCCGATATTCATCGTTACTCATTGTCACTTCATTCTTAAGTTCTGCACGCAATGCATAGGCATAATATAGCCTTCATTGTAGCGGCTAACGTGCCAAATCAATACAATCTAATAGTATTGTCATACAGTGCATTCAGAAAGTATTCAGACCATTTCCTCAGTACTTTGTTGAAGCACCTTTTGGCAGAGACTACAGCCTCGAGTCTCCTTGAGTATGACACTACAAGCTTGGCACACCTGTATTTGGGAAGTTTCTCCCATTCTTCTCAGCAGATCCTCTCAAGTTCTGTCAGGTTGGATGGGGAGTGTCGCTGCACAGCTATTTTCAGGTCTCTCTAGAGATGTTCAATTGGGTTCAAGTCTGGGCTCTGGTTTGGCCACTCAAGGACATTCCGTGACTTGTCACGAAGCCACTCCTGCATTGTCTTGGCTGTGTGCTTAGGGTAGTTGTCCTGTTGGAAGGTGAACCTTCACCCCAGTCTGATGTCCTGAGCACTCTGTAGCAGGTTTTCATCAAGGATCTCTCTGTACTTAGCTCAGTTCATCTTTCACTCTATCCTGACTAGTCTCCCAATCCCTGCCGCTGAAAAACATCCCCACAGCATGATGCTGCCATGTTTCCGCATGGCATTCAGGCTAAAAAGTTAAATCTTGGTTTCATCTGACCAGAAAATCTTGTTTCTCATGGTCTTAGAGTCCTTTAGGTACCTTTTGGCAAACTCCAAGCGGGCTGTCATGTGCCTTTTACTGAGGAGTGGCTTCCGTCTTGGCCACTACCATAAAGGCCTGATTGGTGGAGCGCTGTAGAGATGGTTGTTCTTCTAGAAGGTTCTCCCATCTCCATAAAAAAACTCTGGAGCTCTGTCAGAGTGACCATCGGGTTCTTGGTCACCTCCCTGACCAAGGCCCTTCTCCCCCGATTGTTCAGTTTGGCTGGGTGGCCAGCTCTAGGAAGAGTATTGGTGGTTCCAAACTTCTTCAATTTAAGAATGATGGAGGGCACTGTGTTCTTGGGGATCTTCAACACTGCAGAAATGTTTAGGAACCCTTCGCCAGATCTGTGCCTCGACACAATCCTGTCTTGGAGCTCTATGGACAGTTCCTTCGACCTCAAGGCCTGTTTTTTTTTTCTCTGGCATGCACTGTCAACTGTGGCACCTTATATACAGTTGAAGTCAGAAGTTTACATACACTTAGATTGGAGTCATTAAAACTCGTTTTTCAACCACTCCACACATTTCTTGTTAACAAACTATAGTTTTGACAAGTCGGTTAGGACACCTACTTTGTGCATGACACAAGTAATTTTTCCAACAATTGTTTACAGGCAGATTATTTCACTTATAATTCACTGTATCACAGTTCCAGTGGGTCAGAAGTTTACATACACTAAGTTGACTGTGCCTCTAAACAGCTTGGAAAATTCCAGAAAATGATGTCATGGCTTTAGAAGCTTCTGATAGGCTAATTGACATCATTTGAGTCAATTGTAGGTGTACCTGTGGATGTATTTCAAGGCCTACCTTCAAACTCAGTGCCTCTTTGCTTGACATCATGGGGAAATCAAAAGATATCAGCCAAGACCTCAGAAAAAAAATTGTGGACCTCCACAAGTCTGGTTCATCCTTGGGAGCAATTTCCAAGCGCCTGAATTTACCACGTTCATCTGTACAAACAATAGTACGCAAGTATAAACACCATGGGACCACGCAGCCATCATACCACTCAGGAACGTTCTGTCTCCTAAAGATGAACGTACTTTGGTGAGAAAAGTGCAAATCAACCCCAGAACAACAGCAAAGGACCCTGTGAAGATGCTGGAGGAAGCCGGTACAAAAGTATCTATATCCACAGTAAAACGAGTCCTATATCGACATAACCTGAAAGGCCGCTCAGCAAGGAAGAAACCACTGCTCCAAAACCGCCATAAAAAAGCCAGACTATGGTTTGCAACTGCACATGGGGACAAAGATCGTACTTTTTGTAGAAAAGTCCTCTGGTCTGATGAAACAAAAATAGAACTGTTTGGCCATAATGACCATCGTTATGTTTGGAGGAAAAAAGGGGAGGCTTGCAAGCCAAAGAACACCATCCCAACCATGAAGCATGGGGGTGGCAGCATCGTGTTGTGGGGGTGCTTTGCTGCAGGAGGGACTGGTGCACTTCACAAAATAGATGGGAGGGGAAATTATGTGGATATATTGAAGGAACATCTCAAGACATCAGTCAGGAAGTTAAAGCTTGGTTGCAAATGCGTCTTCCAAATGGACAATGTCCCCAAGCATACTTCTAAAGTTGTGGCAAAATGGCTTAAGGACAACAAAGGCAAGGTATTGGAGTGGCCATCACAAAGCCCTGACCTCAATCCTATAGAAAATTTGTGGGCAGAACTGAAAAAGCATGTTCGAGCAAGGAGATCTACAAACCTGACTCAGTTACACCAGCTCTGTAAGGAGGAATGGGCCAAAATTCACCCAACTTATTGTGGGAAGCTTGTGGAAGGCTACTCGAAATGTTTCACCCAAGGTAAATATTTTAAAGGCAGTGCTACCAAATACTAATTGAGTGTATGTAAACTTCTGACCCACTGGGAATGTGATGAAATAAATAAAAGCTGTAATAAATTATTCTCTTTACTATTATTCTGACATTTCACTTTCTTAAAATAAAGTGGTGATCCTAACTAACCTAAAACGGGGAATTTTTGCTAGGATTAAATGTCAGGAATTGTGAAAAACTGAGTTTAAATGTATTTGGATATGTTGTATGTAAACTTCCGACTTCAACTGTAGACAGCCTTTTGGTAGGCCGTCATTGTAAATAAGAATTTGTTCTTAACTGACTTGCCTAGTTAAATAAAACCGGCCGATTGCTCTGTTCACAGCTATATGGTTATATAGGAGTGGACTGGAACTAAAGTGAACCCAGGAGCAGCTTGTTGAACGGTCACGCCGACACTCCATCGCCAGCCATCACGGATTAGTATCTTATAATAATCAGAGACAACACGGTTCCTAAAGTCTGTAAGCATAGTCGTTCATATTTGACATTTAAGTTGGATGAAATGCATAATTGTAGCCTAATTCACAAGTGGTTCTTTGCAATATCACAAGTTATTTCATCAATTGATTCTCCAGTGACTAATTAAAACAAATAGATATTTCATCCCGTACTTTGAAGCTCAGTAGACCGACTACTCCTTTTAAACTCTCATCACTGTAGGCATTTACATGTCGTTTTGTATTTCATCTCATCATTAACAAAATGTCTTCTGCAATGCCTTGATATGTTGAGTCAGTTCCTGCAATCAGTTCCATCTCGAATAAGAGTTATGTTCTCCAGCCTTCCAGCAGCAAACTGAGTGGCCATCGACATGAAGAACTGTGTCTTTCAGCTTCAGTTGTGGTTCCTGTAGGCCTATTCATGCTCATTTCATGTATTTTGTCTTCATTCTAATAATTGTGTTCATTGTTACAGGTGGAGCTTCAGTTTCTAAGAACCGGGTTACGTCTTACCTGAACTGATTCTGGGGAAATGCTTCTCTATGCAAGCTAACATCCTTACCCAACTAACAACGGTTGGTCCCATAGTCACCACCTTCAGTTTTCATATGAAGGCTGCCCAGCAGTGGGTTCCACCATGTTGGTTTCTTTACTGCTAGTGTACAAGGTTCATCTGACACCTGCACGTCCTTGGTTAACGCTCAAGTTTTTCCTTTACACTTTTACTCAGGTGCCTTTTCATGTTACAACGGTTTCCTGATAATCTCAAGATGCTTTAATTGAACCTTTATTTAAGATCTCATTATGTGCTACAGACAGCTGGCCCTCTGAGTACAGATTTTTACTACATCTGCTTTCTATCCGTGTACTTTTGGGAAGATTTTCAGACTCAACATGTCTGCAGTTTGTGGCCCTTTACATTACGGGTAAATGGTAACTCTATAGAGGGCCTCATCTCAGCAATATCCATGGCATGTCGCACACTAGGCGAAAACACTATCCCAGGCAACTATTACTTCTCGTTGCTTTGTCTCGGTGCTTTGTCTCATTGCTTTGTCTCGTGCCATCTTTGCCCATTCATCAGCACGACTCTTCTCCATCGCAACACAACACTTTAATTCTCAATACTAAGCTACCCGCTACTTCCTATTCTACAGCATATGCTGGTAGCCCTCATGTGGTTTCCCTCCGCATTGACGTTTCGCAAGTCTTTTTTTACTGGTTTTCCATGGTTTCCTTCTAATGGCAAGTTCACAACTCCTGTCACTTTTATTCCTTCATGTGATTTAGGTTTTTCTTATCTGGTCTTTTCACCTTAATCACTCTCAAGCTTTTAAAATCAGGTTCCTGGGGTACTATCATAATAGCTAGCACTTACACTGAATCCATTCTCATGCTTTATGCTAATATATATTCCCGCTTGACCCCGCTCTGCTCCTCGTCGTTCTCCTTTCATCTCTACAGCTCACATCTGTTTCACCTCTCTCCTTTCTCAAGTGATATAAAGGTGTTATATTTTACCTCATCGCTACACTGGTCACTCGTTCAGAGCTGGAGTTGCAGCCACACTAGGGTATAATTCAACCTTCACCCTCCAGCAACTAGGTCTCTGGTCATGCTCTGCCTACACTTTATATGTTAGGCCCAATCTATTGGCCATCCTCTGGTCATCCTCTGGTCATGCTCTGCCTACACTTTATATGTTAGGCCCAATCTATTGGCCATCCTCTGGTCATGCTCTGCCTCCACTTTATATGTTAGGCCCAGTCTATTGGCCATCCTCTGGTCATGCTCTGCCTACACTTTATATGTTAGGCCCAATCTATTGGCCATCCTCTGGTCATGCTCTGCCTCCACTTTATATGTTAGGCCCAGTCTATTGGCCATCCTCTGGTCATGCTCTGCCTCCACTTTATATGTTAGGCCCAGTCTATTGGCCATCCTCTGGTCATGCTCTGCCTCCACTTTATATGTTAGGCCCAGTCTATTGGCCATCCTCTGGTCATGCTCTGCCTCCACTTTATATGTTAGGCCCAGTCTATTGGCCATCCTCTGGTCATCCTCTGGTCATGCTCTGCCTCCACTTTATATGTTAGGCCCAGTCTATTGGCCATCCTCTGGTCATGCTCTGCCTCCACTTTATATGTTAGGCCCAATCTATTGGCCATCCTCTGGTCATGCTCTGCCTCCACTTTATATGTTAGGCCCAATCTATTGGCCATCCTCTGGTCATGCTCTGCCTCCACTTTATATGTTAGGCCCAATCTATTGGCCATCCTCTGGTCATGCTCTGCCTCCACTTTATATGTTAGGCCCAATCTATTGGCCAACCTCTCAGCAATAGTCCTTTTATCATAGCTATCAATAGCTACTTTAGTTGGCGTGTATCCATTTAACATTTCATGTAGTCATTCATTATTACACTTTCATCATCGGCGTAACATGCAAGGCAGTCAGCAGGCCGGCATTCGGTTCAGACACTCTTTGGCGTGTGTCCCTATCGCTTTGTATGACTTAGTTTGACGCAAAGCAAATGTCTCATTTATATCATACAAATGTCATTACAGCGGTTCTACATACAAGCGAATGTAGCATTTCATCTAAACACATGGCGTTCAGCCCGCCATGCTTTAATGAAAATTACATATAATACTTTCCATTACCGTATAATCTCACTTTTGTTTATATTTCTTTCATGCCTCTATTTTACATGTAGTTAGTCATTGTTTTTAATCTTTAGATCCAATGGTTGCTTTGTTGCGTCCCTTCTCCCTGCTAAGTAACTTATTATTTTGGGGTGGGTTTCGATGCTAGCGGTCCTGCGTAGGGCTACCTACCTTTACGTCTGGCTCCGAGGATCTTCCCTCTGTCTTTCTTGTTCACTCAGTTAAACATGTACTAGATTGAAATCGAGTTTAGGAAAGTTCAATCAGGAAGGCTGGTTCGAATGCTCCTTGAACTTCATTCAGTAAGTATAACATAATTCACTCTGTTTCCTGTTCTACGGGCATTGTGGGAAGGAATACAAACGTATCATCATAGCGTCTTGTTTCTCCTCTTTCCTATTAGCCGTGTGTGGAATGTCATTCACCTATTGACCTTATAGCCTATAAGCACGGCACAAAAATGCACATTCCTCACGCTTGCTGTTCAACCACTCTTGCAATTATCACTTCCCTCTCTCTTAACCATTCGGGTGTAAATCTTGGGATGTATTTATATGTTAACTTACCCATGTTCTCTCACTTGCTGTTTTTCTTCAGCAGTTAACAACCATCCACTTCCCTACCACCACCAGCTATAATATCCCTACATCCACTTCCCTACCACCACCAGCTATAATATCCCTACATCCACTTCCCTACCACCACCAGCTATAATATCCCTACATCCACCTCCCTACCACCACCAGCTATAATATCCCTACATCCACCTCCCTACCACCACCAGCTATAATATCCCTACATCCACCTCCCTACCACCACCAGCTATAATATCCCTACATCCACTTCTCTACCACCACCAGCTATAATATCCCTACATCCACCTCCCTACCACCACCAGCTATAATATCCCTACATCCACCTCCCTACCACCACCAGCTATAATATCCCTACATCCACCTCCCTACCTCCACCAGCTATAATATCCCTACATCCACCTCCCTACCACCACCAGCTATAATATCCCTACATCCACCTCCCTACCACCACCAGCTATAATATCCCTACATCCACCTCCCTACCACCACCAGCTATAATATCCCTACATCCACCTCCCTACCACCACCAGCTATAATATCCCTACATCCACCTCCCTACCACCACCAGCTATAATATCCCTACCACCACCAGCTATAATATCCCTACATCCACCTCCCTACCACCACCAGCTATAATATCCCTACATCCACCTCCCTACCACCACCAGCTATAATATCCCTACATCCACCTCCCTACCACCACCAGCTATAATATCCCTACATCCACCTCCCTACCACCACCAGCTATAATATCCCTACATCCACCTCCCTACCACCACCAGCTATAATATCCCTACATCCACCAGCTATAATATCCCTACATCCACCAGCTATAATATCCCTACATCCACCAGCTATAATATCCCTACATCCACCTCCCTACCACCACCAGCTATAATATCCCTACATCCACCTCCCTACCACCACCAGCTATAATATCCCTACATCCACCTCCCTACCACCACCAGCTATAATATCCCTACATCCACCAGCTATAATATCCCTACCACCACCAGCTATAATATCCCTACATCCACCAGCTATAATATCCCTACCACCACCAGCTATAATATCCCTACATCCACCAGCTATAATATCCCTACATCCACCAGCTATAATATCCCTACATCCACCAGCTATAATATCCCTACATCCACCTCCCTACCACCACCAGCTATAATATCCCTACATCCACCTCCCTACCACCACCAGCTATAATATCCAATGCATCCACCTCCCTACCACCACCAGCTATAATATCCCTACATCCACCTCCCTACCACCACCAGCTATAATATCCCTACATCCACCTCCCTACCACCACCAGCTATAATATCCCCACATCCACCTCCCTACCACCACCAGCTATAATATCCCTACATCCACCTCCCTACCACCACCAGCTATAATATCCCTACATCCACCAGCTATAATATCCCTACATCCACCAGCTATAATATCCCTACATCCACCTCCCTACCACCACCAGCTATAATATCCCTACATCCACCTCCCTACCACCACCAGCTATAATATCCCTACATCCACCTCCCTACCACCACCAGCTATAATATCCCTACATCCACCTCCCTACCACCACCAGCTATAATATCCCTACATCCACTTCCCTACCACCACCAGCTATAATATCCCTACATCCACCTCCCTACCACCACCAGCTATAATATCCCTACATCCACCTCCCTACCACCACCAGCTATAATATCCCTACATCCACCTCCCTACCACCACCAGCTATAATATCCCTACATCCACCAGCTATAATATCCCTACATCCACCAGCTATAATATCCCTACATCCACCAGCTATAATATCCCTACATCCACCTCCCTACCACCACCAGCTATAATATCCCTACATCCACCTCCCTACCACCACCAGCTATAATATCCCTACATCCACCAGCTATAATATCCCTACATCCACCAGCTATAATATCCCTACATCCACCAGCTATAATATCCCTACATCCACCAGCTATAATATCCCTACATCCACCTCCCTACCACCACCAGCTATAATATCCCTACATCCACCTCCCTACCACCACCAGCTATAATATCCCTACATCCACCTCCCTACCACCACCAGCTATAATATCCCTACATCCACTTCCCTACCACCACCAGCTATAATATCCCTACATCCACTTCCCTACCACCACCAGCTATAATATCCCTACATCCACTTCCCTACCACCACCAGCTATAATATCCCTACATCCACCTCCCTACCACCACCAGCTATAATATCCCTACATCCACTTCCCTACCACCACCAGCTATAATATCCCTACCACCACCAGCTATAATATCCCTACATCCACCTCTCTACCACCACCAGCTATAATATCCCTACATCCACCTCCCTACCACCACCAGCTATAATATCCCTACATCCACCTCCCTACCACCACCAGCTATAATATCCCTACATCCACCTCCCTACCACCACCAGCTATAATATCCCTACATCCACCTCCCTACCACCACCAGCTATAATATCCCTACATCCACCTCCCTACCACCACCAGCTATAATATCCCTACATCCACCTCCCTACCACCACCAGCTATAATATCCCTACATCCACCTCCCTACCACCACCAGCTATAATATCCCTACATCCACCTCCCTACCACCACCAGCTATAATATCCCTACATCCACCTCCCTACCACCACCAGCTATAATATCCCTACATCCACCTCCCTACCACCACCAGCTATAATATCCCTACATCCACCTCCCTACCACCACCAGCTATAATATCCCTACATCCACCTCCCTACCACCACCAGCTATAATATCCCTACATCCACCTCCCTACCACCACCAGCTATAATATCCCTACATCCACCTCCCTACCACCACCAGCTATAATATCCCTACATCCACCTCCCTACCACCACCAGCTATAATATCCCTACATCCACCTCCCTACCACCACCAGCTATAATATCCCTACATCCACCTCCCTACCACCACCAGCTATAATATCCCTACATCCACCTCCCTACCACCACCAGCTATAATATCCCTACATCCACTTCCCTACCACCACCAGCTATAATATCCCTACATCCACCTCCCTACCACCACCAGCTATAATATCCCTACATCCACCTCCCTACCTCCACCAGCTATAATATCCCTACCACCACCAGCTATAATATCCCTACATCCACCTCCCTACCACCACCAGCTATAATATCCCTACATCCACCACCAGCTATAATATCCCTACATCCACCTCCCTACCACCACCAGCTATAATATCCCTACATCCACCTCCCTACCACCACCAGCTATAATATCCCTACATCCACTTCCCTACCACCACCAGCTATAATATCCCTACATCCACCTCCCTACCACCAGCAGCTATAATATCCCTACATCCACCTCCCTACCACCAGCAGCTATAATATCCCTACATCCACCTCCCTAACACCACCAGCTATAATATCCCTACATCCACTTCCCTACCACCACCAGCTATAATATCCCTACATCCACCTCCCTACCACCACCAGCTATAATATCCCTACATCCACCTCCCTACCACCACCAGCTATAATATCCCTACATCCACCTCCCTACCACCACCAGCTATAATATCCCTACATCCACTTCCCTACCACCACCAGCTATAATATCCCTACATCCACCTCCCTACCACCACCAGCTATAATATCCCTACATCCACCACCAGCTATAATATCCCTACATCCACCACCAGCTATAATATCCCTACATCCACCTCCCTACCACCACCAGCTATAATATCCCTACATCCACCTCCCTACCACCACCAGCTATAATATCCCTACATCCACTTCCCTACCACCACCAGCTATAATATCCCTACATCCACTTCCCTACCACCACCAGCTATAATATCCCTACATCCACCTCCCTACCACCACCAGCTATAATATCCCTACATCCACCTCCCTACCACCACCAGCTATAATATCCCTACATCCACCTCCCTACCACCACCAGCTATAATATCCCTACATCCACTTCCCTACCACCACCAGCTATAATATCCCTACATCCACCTCCCTACCACCACCAGCTATAATATCCCTACATCCACCTCCCTACCACCACCAGCTATAATATCCCTACATCCACCTCCCTACCACCACCAGCTATAATATCCCTACATCCACCAGCTATAATATCCCTACATCCACCAGCTATAATATCCCTACATCCACCAGCTATAATATCCCTACATCCACCTCCCTACCACCACCAGCTATAATATCCCTACATCCACCTCCCTACCACCACCAGCTATAATATCCCTACATCCACCAGCTATAATATCCCTACATCCACCAGCTATAATATCCCTACATCCACCAGCTATAATATCCCTACATCCACCAGCTATAATATCCCTACATCCACCTCCCTACCACCACCAGCTATAATATCCCTACATCCACCTCCCTACCACCACCAGCTATAATATCCCTACATCCACCTCCCTACCACCACCAGCTATAATATCCCTACATCCACTTCCCTACCACCACCAGCTATAATATCCCTACATCCACTTCCCTACCACCACCAGCTATAATATCCCTACATCCACTTCCCTACCACCACCAGCTATAATATCCCTACATCCACCTCCCTACCACCACCAGCTATAATATCCCTACATCCACTTCCCTACCACCACCAGCTATAATATCCCTACCACCACCAGCTATAATATCCCTACATCCACCTCTCTACCACCACCAGCTATAATATCCCTACATCCACCTCCCTACCACCACCAGCTATAATATCCCTACATCCACCTCCCTACCACCACCAGCTATAATATCCCTACATCCACCTCCCTACCACCACCAGCTATAATATCCCTACATCCACCTCCCTACCACCACCAGCTATAATATCCCTACATCCACCTCCCTACCACCACCAGCTATAATATCCCTACATCCACCTCCCTACCACCACCAGCTATAATATCCCTACATCCACCTCCCTACCACCACCAGCTATAATATCCCTACATCCACCTCCCTACCACCACCAGCTATAATATCCCTACATCCACCTCCCTACCACCACCAGCTATAATATCCCTACATCCACCTCCCTACCACCACCAGCTATAATATCCCTACATCCACCTCCCTACCACCACCAGCTATAATATCCCTACATCCACCTCCCTACCACCACCAGCTATAATATCCCTACATCCACCTCCCTACCACCACCAGCTATAATATCCCTACATCCACCTCCCTACCACCACCAGCTATAATATCCCTACATCCACCTCCCTACCACCACCAGCTATAATATCCCTACATCCACCTCCCTACCACCACCAGCTATAATATCCCTACATCCACCTCCCTACCACCACCAGCTATAATATCCCTACATCCACCTCCCTACCACCACCAGCTATAATATCCCTACATCCACTTCCCTACCACCACCAGCTATAATATCCCTACATCCACCTCCCTACCACCACCAGCTATAATATCCCTACATCCACCTCCCTACCTCCACCAGCTATAATATCCCTACCACCACCAGCTATAATATCCCTACATCCACCTCCCTACCACCACCAGCTATAATATCCCTACATCCACCACCAGCTATAATATCCCTACATCCACCTCCCTACCACCACCAGCTATAATATCCCTACATCCACCTCCCTACCACCACCAGCTATAATATCCCTACATCCACTTCCCTACCACCACCAGCTATAATATCCCTACATCCACCTCCCTACCACCAGCAGCTATAATATCCCTACATCCACCTCCCTACCACCAGCAGCTATAATATCCCTACATCCACCTCCCTAACACCACCAGCTATAATATCCCTACATCCACTTCCCTACCACCACCAGCTATAATATCCCTACATCCACCTCCCTACCACCACCAGCTATAATATCCCTACATCCACCTCCCTACCACCACCAGCTATAATATCCCTACATCCACCTCCCTACCACCACCAGCTATAATATCCCTACATCCACTTCCCTACCACCACCAGCTATAATATCCCTACATCCACCTCCCTACCACCACCAGCTATAATATCCCTACATCCACCACCAGCTATAATATCCCTACATCCACCACCAGCTATAATATCCCTACATCCACCTCCCTACCACCACCAGCTATAATATCCCTACATCCACCTCCCTACCACCACCAGCTATAATATCCCTACATCCACTTCCCTACCACCACCAGCTATAATATCCCTACATCCACTTCCCTACCACCACCAGCTATAATATCCCTACATCCACCTCCCTACCACCACCAGCTATAATATCCCTACATCCACCTCCCTACCACCACCAGCTATAATATCCCTACATCCACTTCCCTACCACCACCAGCTATAATATCCCTACATCCACTTCCCTACCACCACCAGCTATAATATCCCTACATCCACCTCCCTACCACCACCAGCTATAATATCCCTACATCCACTTCCCTACCACCACCAGCTATAATATCCCTACATCCACCTCCCTACCACCACCAGCTATAATATCCCTACATCCACCTCCCTACCACCACCAGCTATAATATCCCTACATCCACCTCCCTACCACCACCAGCTATAATATCCCTACATCCACTTCCCTACCACCACCAGCTATAATATCCCTACATCCACCTCCCTACCACCACCAGCTATAATATCCCTACATCCACCTCCCTACCACCACCAGCTATAATATCCCTACATCCACCTCCCTACCACCACCAGCTATAATATCCCTACATCCACCTCCCTACCACCACCAGCTATAATATCCCTACATCCACCTCCCTACCACCACCAGCTATAATATCCCTACATCCACCTCCCTACCACCACCAGCTATAATGTCCCTACATCCACCTCCCTACCACCACCAGCTATAATATCCCTACATCCACCTCCCTACCACCACCAGCTATAATATCCCTACATCCACCTCCCTACCACCACCAGCTATAATATCCCTACATCCACCTCCCTACCACCACCAGCTATAATATCCCTACATCCACCTCCCTACCACCACCAGCTATAATATCCCTACATCCACCTCCCTACCACCACCAGCTATAATATCCCCACATCCACCTCCCTACCACCACCAGCTATAATATCCCTACATCCACCACCAGCTATAATATCCCTACATCCACCTCCCTACCACCACCAGCTATAATATCCCCACATCCACCTCCCTACCACCACCAGCTATAATATCCCTACATCCACCACCAGCTATAATATCCCTACATCCACCTCCCTACCACCACCAGCTATAATATCCCTACATCCACCTCCCTACCACCACCAGCTATAATATCCCTACATCCACCTCCCTACCACCACCAGCTATAATATCCCTACATCCACCTCCCTACCACCACCAGCTATAATATCCCTACATCCACCTCCCTACCACCACCAGCTATAATATCCCTACATCCACCTCCCTACCACCACCAGCTATAATATCCCTACATCCACCTCCCTACCACCACCAGCTATAATATCCCTACATCCACCTCCCTACCACCACCAGCTATAATATCCCTACATCCACCTCCCTACCACCACCAGCTATAATATCCCTACATCCACCTCCCTACCACCACCAGCTATAATATCCCTACATCCACCTCCCTACCACCACCAGCTATAATATCCCTACATCCACCTCCCTACCACCACCAGCTATAATATCCCTACATCCACCTCCCTACCACCACCAGCTATAATATCCCTACATCCACCTCCCTACCACCACCAGCTATAATATCCCTACATCCACCTCCCTACCACCACCAGCTATAATATCCCTACATCCACCTCCCTACCACCACCAGCTATAATATCCCTACATCCACCTCCCTACCACCACCAGCTATAATATCCCTACATCCACCACCAGCTATAATATCCCTACATCCACCTCCCTACCACCACCAGCTATAATATCCCTACATCCACCTCCCTACCACCACCAGCTATAATATCCCTACATCCACCTCCCTACCACCACCAGCTATAATATCCCTACATCCACCTCCCTACCACCACCAGCTATAATATCCCTACCACCACCAGCTATAATATCCCTACATCCACCTCCCTACCACCACCAGCTATAATATCCCTACCACCACCAGCTATAATATCCCTACATCCACCTCCCTACCACCACCAGCTATAATATCCCTACATCCACCTCCCTACCACCACCAGCTATAATATCCCTACATCCACCTCCCTACCACCACCAGCTATAATATCCCTACCACCACCAGCTATAATATCCCTACATCCACCTCCCTACCACCACCAGCTATAATATCCCTACCACCACCAGCTATAATATCCCTACATCCACCTCCCTACCACCACCAGCTATAATATCCCTACATCCACCTCCCTACCACCACCAGCTATAATATCCCTACATCCACCTCCCTACCACCACCAGCTATAATATCCCTACATCCACCTCCCTACCACCACCAGCTATAATATCCCTACATCCACCTCCCTACCACCACCAGCTATAATATCCCTACATCCACCTCCCTACCACCACCAGCTATAATATCCCTACATCCACCTCCCTACCACCACCAGCTATAATATCCCTACATCCACCTCCCTACCACCACCAGCTATAATATCCCTACATCCACCTCCCTACCACCACCAGCTATAATATCCCTACATCCACCTCCCTACCACCACCAGCTATAATATCCCTACATCCACCTCCCTACCACCACCAGCTATAATATCCCTACATCCACCTCCCTACCACCACCAGCTATAATATCCCTACATCCACCAGCTATAATATCCCTACATCCACCAGCTATAATATCCCTACATCCACCAGCTATAATATCCCTACATCCACCTCCCTACCACCACCAGCTATAATATCCCTACATCCACCTCCCTACCACCACCAGCTATAATATCCCTACATCCACCTCCCTACCACCACCAGCTATAATATCCCTACATCCACCAGCTATAATATCCCTACCACCACCAGCTATAATATCCCTACATCCACCAGCTATAATATCCCTACCACCACCAGCTATAATATCCCTACATCCACCAGCTATAATATCCCTACATCCACCAGCTATAATATCCCTACATCCACCAGCTATAATATCCCTACATCCACCTCCCTACCACCACCAGCTATAATATCCCTACATCCACCTCCCTACCACCACCAGCTATAATATCCCATGCATCCACCTCCCTACCACCACCAGCTATAATATCCCTACATCCACCTCCCTACCACCACCAGCTATAATATCCCTACATCCACCTCCCTACCACCACCAGCTATAATATCCCCACATCCACCTCCCTACCACCACCAGCTATAATATCCCTACATCCACCTCCCTACCACCACCAGCTATAATATCCCTACATCCACCAGCTATAATATCCCTACATCCACCAGCTATAATATCCCTACATCCACCTCCCTACCACCACCAGCTATAATATCCCTACATCCACCTCCCTACCACCACCAGCTATAATATCCCTACATCCACCTCCCTACCACCACCAGCTATAATATCCCTACATCCACCTCCCTACCACCACCAGCTATAATATCCCTACATCCACCTCCCTACCACCACCAGCTATAATATCCCTACATCCACCTCCCTACCACCACCAGCTATAATATCCCTACATCCACCTCCCTACCACCACCAGCTATAATATCCCTACATCCACCTCCCTACCACCACCAGCTATAATATCCCTACATCCACCTCCCTACCATCCACCAGCTATAATATCCCTACATCCACCTCCCTACCACCACCAGCTATAATATCCCTACATCCACCTCTCCTACCACCACCAGCTATAATATCCCTACATCCACCTCCCTACCACCACCAGCTATAATATCCCTACATCCACCTCCCTACCACCACCAGCTATAATATCCCTACATCCACCTCCCTACCACCACCAGCTATAATATCCCTACATCCACCTCCCTACCACCACCAGCTATAATATCCCTACATCCACCTCCCTACCACCACCAGCTATAATATCCCTACATCCACCTCCCTACCACCACCAGCTATAATATCCCTACATCCACCTCCCTACCACCACCAGCTATAATATCCCTACATCCACCTCCCTACCACCACCAGCTATAATATCCCTACATCCACCTCCCTACCACCACCAGCTATAATATCCCTACATCCACCTCCCTACCACCACCAGCTATAATATCCCTACATCCACCTCCCTACCACCACCAGCTATAATATCCCTACATCCACCTCCCTACCACCACCAGCTATAATATCCCTACATCCACCTCCCTACCACCACCAGCTATAATATCCCTACATCCACCTCCCTACCACCACCAGCTATAATATCCCTACATCCACCTCCCTACCACCACCAGCTATAATATCCCTACATCCACCAGCTATATCCCTACCACCACCAGCTATAATATCCCTACATCCACCTCCCTACCACCACCAGCTATAATATCCCTACATCCACCTGCCTACCACCACCAGCTATAATATCCCTACATCCATCTCCCTACCACCACCAGCTATAATATCCCTACATCCACCTCCCTACCACCACCAGCTATAATATCCCTACATCCACCTCCCTACCACCACCAGCTATAATATCCCTACATCCACCTCCCTACCACCACCAGCTATAATATCCCTACATCCACCTCCCTACCACCACCAGCTATAATATCCCTACATCCACCTCCCTACCACCACCAGCTATAATATCCCTACATCCACCACCAGCTATAATATCCCTACATCCACCTCCCTACCACCACCAGCTATAATATCCCTACATCCACCTCCCTACCACCACCAGCTATAATATCCCTACATCCACTTCCCTACCACCACCAGCTATAATATCCCTACATCCACCTCCCTACCACCAGCAGCTATAATATCCCTACATCCACCTCCCTACCACCACCAGCTATAATATCCCTACATCCACCTCCCTACCACCACCAGCTATAATATCCCTACATCCACTTCCCTACCACCACCAGCTATAATATCCCTACATCCACCTCCCTACCACCACCAGCTATAATATCCCTACATCCACCTCCCTACCACCACCAGCTATAATATCCCTACATCCACCTCCCTACCACCACCAGCTATAATATCCCTACATCCACCACCAGCTATAATATCCCTACATCCACCACCAGCTATAATATCCCTACATCCACCTCCCTACCACCACCAGCTATAATATCCCTACATCCACTTCCCTACCACCACCAGCTATAATATCCCTACATCCACTTCCCTACCACCACCAGCTATAATATCCCTACATCCACCTCCCTACCACCACCAGCTATAATATCCCTACATCCACTTCCCTACCACCACCAGCTATAATATCCCTACATCCACCTCCCTACCACCACCAGCTATAATATCCCTACATCCACCACCAGCTATAATATCCCTACATCCACCTCCCTACCACCACCAGCTATAATATCCCTACATCCACCTCCCTACCACCACCAGCTATAATATCCCTACATCCACCTCCCTACCACCACCAGCTATAATATCCCTACATCCACCTCCCTACCACCACCAGCTATAATATCCCTACATCCACCTCCCTACCACCAGCAGCTATAATATCCCTACATCCACCTCCCTACCACCACCAGCTATAATATCCCTACATCCACCTCCCTACCACCACCAGCTATAATATCCCTACATCCACCTCCCTACCACCACCAGCTATAATATCCCTACATCCACCTCCCTACCACCACCAGCTATAATATCCCTACATCCACCTCCCTACCACCACCAGCTATAATATCCCTACATCCACCAGCTAATCCCTACATCACCACCAGCTATAATATCCCTACATCCACCTCCCTACCACCACCAGCTATAATATCCCTACATCCACCTCCCTACCACCACCAGCTATAATATCCCTACATCCACTTCCCTACCACCACCAGCTATAATATCCCTACATCCACCTCCCTACCACCACCAGCTATAATATCCCTACATCCACCTCCCTACCACCACCAGCTATAATATCCCTACATCCACCTCCCTACCACCACCAGCTATAATATCCCTACATCCACCTCCCTACCACCACCAGCTATAATATCCCTACATCCACCTCCCTACCACCACCAGCTATAATATCCCTACATCCACCTCCCTACCACCACCAGCTATAATATCCCTACATCCACCTCCCTACCACCACCAGCTATAATATCCCTACATCCACCTCCCTACCACCACCAGCTATAATATCCCTACATCCACCTCCCTACCACCACCAGCTATAATATCCCTACATCCACCTCCCTACCACCACCAGCTATAATATCCCTACATCCACCTCCCTACCACCACCAGCTATAATATCCCTACATCCACCTCCCTACCACCACCAGCTATAATATCCCTACATCCACCTCCCTACCACCACCAGCTATAATATCCCTACATCCACCTCCCTACCACCACCAGCTATAATATCCCTACATCCACCTCCCTACCACCACCAGCTATAATATCCCTACATCCACCTCCCTACCACCACCAGCTATAATATCCCTACATCCACCTCCCTACCACCACCAGCTATAATATCCCCACATCCACCTCCCTACCACCACCAGCTATAATATCCCTACATCCACCACCAGCTATAATATCCCTACATCCACCTCCCTACCACCACCAGCTATAATATCCCTACATCCACCTCCCTACCACCACCAGCTATAATATCCCTACATCCACCACACCAGCTATAATATCCCTACATCCACCTCCCTACCACCACCAGCTATAATATCCCTACATCCACCTCCCTACCACCACCAGCTATAATATCCCTACATCCACCTCCCTACCACCACCAGCTATAATATCCCTACATCCACCACCAGCTATAATATCCCTACATCCACCTCCCTACCACCACCAGCTATAATATCCCTACATCCACCTCCCTACCACCACCAGCTATAATATCCCTACATCCACCTCCCTACCACCACCAGCTATAATATCCCTACATCCACCTCCCTACCACCACCAGCTATAATATCCCTACATCCACCTCCCTACCACCACCAGCTATAATATCCCTACATCCACCTCCCTACCACCACCAGCTATAATATCCCTACATCCACCTCCCTACCACCACCAGCTATAATATCCCTACATCCACCAGCTATAATATCCCTACATCCACCTCCCTACCACCACCAGCTATAATATCCCTACATCCACCTCCCTACCACCACCAGCTATAATATCCCTACATCCACCTCCCTACCACCACCAGCTATAATATCCCTACATCCACCAGCTATAATATCCCTACATCCACCAGCTATAATATCCCTACATCCACCAGCTATAATATCCCTACATCCACCAGCTATAATATCCCTACATCCACCTCCCTACCACCACCAGCTATAATATCCCTACATCCACCTCCCTACCACCACCAGCTATAATATCCCTACATCCACCTCCCTACCACCACCAGCTATAATATCCCTACATCCACCTCCCTACCACCACCAGCTATAATATCCCTACATCCACCTCCCTACCACCACCAGCTATAATATCCCTACATCCACCTCCCTACCACCACCAGCTATAATATCCCTACATCCACTTCCCTACCACCACCAGCTATAATATCCCTACCACCACCAGCTATAATATCCCTACATCCACCTCCCTACCACCACCAGCTATAATATCCCTACATCCACCTCCCTACCACCACCAGCTATAATATCCCTACATCCACCTCCCTACCACCACCAGCTATAATATCCCTACATCCACCTCCCTACCACCACCAGCTATAATATCCCTACATCCACCTCCCTACCACCACCAGCTATAATATCCCTACATCCACCTCCCTACCACCACCAGCTATAATATCCCTACATCCACCTCCCTACCACCACCAGCTATAATATCCCTACATCCACCTCCCTACCACCACCAGCTATAATATCCCTACATCCACCTCCCTACCACCACCAGCTATAATATCCCTACATCCACCTCCCTACCACCACCAGCTATAATATCCCTACATCCACCTCCCTACCACCACCAGCTATAATATCCCTACATCCACCTCCCTACCACCACCAGCTATAATATCCCTACATCCACCTCCCTACCACCACCAGCTATAATATCCCTACATCCACCTCCCTACCACCACCAGCTATAATATCCCTACATCCACCTCCCTACCACCACCAGCTATAATATCCCTACATCCACCTCCCTACCACCACCAGCTATAATATCCCTACATCCACCTCCCTACCACCACCAGCTATAATATCCCTACATCCACCTCCCTACCACCACCAGCTATAATATCCCTACATCCACCTCCCTACCACCACCAGCTATAATATCCCTACATCCACCTCCCTACCACCACCAGCTATAATATCCCTACATCCACCTCCCTACCACCACCAGCTATAATATCCCTACATCCACCTCCCTACCACCACCAGCTATAATATCCCTACATCCACCTCCCTACCTCCACCAGCTATAATATCCCTACCACCACCAGCTATAATATCCCTACATCCACCACCAGCTATAATATCCCTACATCCACCACCAGCTATAATATCCCTACATCCACCTCCCTACCACCACCAGCTATAATATCCCTACATCCACCTCCCTACCACCACCAGCTATAATATCCCTACATCCACCTCCCTACCACCACCAGCTATAATATCCCTACATCCACCTCCCTACCACCACCAGCTATAATATCCCTACATCCACCTCCCTACCACCACCAGCTATAATATCCCTACATCCACCTCCCTACCACCACCAGCTATAATATCCCTACATCCACCTCCCTACCACCACCAGCTATAATATCCCTACATCCACCTCCCTACCACCACCAGCTATAATATCCCTACATCCACCTCCCTACCACCACCAGCTATAATATCCCTACATCCACCTCCCTACCACCACCAGCTATAATATCCCTACATCCACCTCCCTACCACCACCAGCTATAATATCCCTACATCCACCTCCCTACCACCACCAGCTATAATATCCCTACATCCACCACCAGCTATAATATCCCTACATCCACCACCAGCTATAATATCCCTACATCCACCTCCCTACCACCACCAGCTATAATATCCCTACATCCACCTCCCTACCACCACCAGCTATAATATCCCTACATCCACCTCCCTACCACCACCAGCTATAATATCCCTACATCCACTTCCCTACCACCACCAGCTATAATATCCCTACATCCACCTCCCTACCACCACCAGCTATAATATCCCTACATCCACCTCCCTACCACCACCAGCTATAATATCCCTACATCCACTTCCCTACCACCACCAGCTATAATATCCCTACATCCACCTCCCTACCACCACCAGCTATAATATCCCTACATCCACCTCCCTACCACCACCAGCTATAATATCCCTACATCCACCTCCCTACCACCACCAGCTATAATATCCCTACATCCACCTCCCTACCACCACCAGCTATAATATCCCTACATCCACCTCCCTACCACCACCAGCTATAATATCCCTACATCCACCTCCCTACCACCACCAGCTATAATATCCCTACATCCACCTCCCTACCACCACCAGCTATAATATCCCTACATCCACTCCCTACCACCACCAGCTATAATATCCCTACATCCACCTCCCTACCACCACCAGCTATAATATCCCTACATCCACCTCCCTACCACCACCAGCTATAATATCCCTACATCCACCTCCCTACCACCACCAGCTATAATATCCCTACATCCACCTCCCTACCACCACCAGCTATAATATCCCTACATCCACCTCCCTACCACCACCAGCTATAATATCCCTACATCCACCTCCCTACCACCACCAGCTATAATATCCCTACATCCACCTCCCTACCACCACCAGCTATAATATCCCTACATCCACCTCCCTACCACCACCAGCTATAATATCCCTACATCCACCTCCCTACCACCACCAGCTATAATATCCCTACATCCACCTCCCTACCACCACCAGCTATAATATCCCTACATCCACCTCCCTACCACCACCAGCTATAATATCCCTACATCCACCTCCCTACCACCACCAGCTATAATATCCCTACATCCACCTCCCTACCACCACCAGCTATAATATCCCTACATCCACCACCAGCTATAATATCCCTACATCCACCTCCCTACCACCACCAGCTATAATATCCCTACATCCACCTCCCTACCACCACCAGCTATAATATCCCTACATCCACCTCCCTACCACCACCAGCTATAATATCCCTACATCCACCTCCCTACCACCACCAGCTATAATATCCCTACATCCACCTCCCTACCACCACCAGCTATAATATCCCTACATCCACCTCCCTACCACCACCAGCTATAATATCCCTACATCCACCTCCCTACATCCACCAGCTATAATATCCCTACATCCACCTCCCTACCACCACCAGCTATAATATCCCTACATCCACCTCCCTACCACCACCAGCTATAATATCCCTACATCCACCTCCCTACCACCACCAGCTATAATATCCCTACATCCACCTCCCTACCACCACCAGCTATAATATCCCTACATCCACCTCCCTACCACCACCAGCTATAATATCCCTACATCCACCTCCCTACCACCACCAGCTATAATATCCCTACATCCACACCAGCTATAATATCCCTACATCCACCACCAGCTATAATATCCCTACATCCACCTCCCTACCACCACCAGCTATAATATCCCTACATCCACCTCCCTACCACCACCAGCTATAATATCCCTACATCCACCTCCCTACCACCACCAGCTATAATATCCCTACATCCACCTCCCTACCACCACCAGCTATAATATCCCTACATCCACCTCCCTACCACCACCAGCTATAATATCCCTACATCCACCTCCCTACCACCACCAGCTATAATATCCCTACATCCACCTCCCTACCACCACCAGCTATAATATCCCTACATCCACCTCCCTACCACCACCAGCTATAATATCCCTACATCCACCTCCCTACCACCACCAGCTATAATATCCCTACATCCACCTCCCTACCACCACCAGCTATAATATCCCTACATCCACCTCCCTACCACCACCAGCTATAATATCCCTACATCCACCTCCCTACCACCACCAGCTATAATATCCCTACATCCACCACCAGCTATAATATCCCTACATCCACCTCCCTACCACCACCAGCTATAATATCCCTACATCCACCTCCCTACCACCACCAGCTATAATATCCCTACATCCACCTCCCTACCACCACCAGCTATAATATCCCTACATCCACCTCCCTACCACCACCAGCTATAATATCCCTACATCCACCTCCCTACCACCACCAGCTATAATATCCCTACATCCACCTCCCTACCACCACCAGCTATAATATCCCTACATCCACCTCCCTACCACCACCAGCTATAATATCCCTACATCCACCTCCCTACCACCACCAGCTATAATATCCCTACCACCACCAGCTATAATATCCCTACATCCACCTCCCTACCACCACCAGCTATAATATCCCTACCACCACCAGCTATAATATCCCTACATCCACCTCCCTACCACCACCAGCTATAATATCCCTACATCCACCTCCCTACCACCACCAGCTATAATATCCCTACATCCACCTCCCTACCACCACCAGCTATAATATCCCTACCACCACCAGCTATAATATCCCTACATCCACCTCCCTACCACCACCAGCTATAATATCCCTACCACCACCAGCTATAATATCCCTACATCCACCTCCCTACCACCACCAGCTATAATATCCCTACATCCACCTCCCTACCACCACCAGCTATAATATCCCTACATCCACCTCCCTACCACCACCAGCTATAATATCCCTACATCCACCTCCCTACCACCACCAGCTATAATATCCCTACATCCACCTCCCTACCACCACCAGCTATAATATCCCTACATCCACCTCCCTACCACCACCAGCTATAATATCCCTACATCCACCTCCCTACCACCACCAGCTATAATATCCCTACATCCACCTCCCTACCACCACCAGCTATAATATCCCTACATCCACCTCCCTACCACCACCAGCTATAATATCCCTACATCCACCTCCCTACCACCACCAGCTATAATATCCCTACATCCACCTCCCTACCACCACCAGCTATAATATCCCTACATCCACCTCCCTACCACCACCAGCTATAATATCCCTACATCCACCTCCCTACCACCACCAGCTATAATATCCCTACATCCACCTCCCTACCACCACCAGCTATAATATCCCTACATCCACCTCCCTACCACCACCAGCTATAATATCCCTACATCCACCTCCCTACCACCACCAGCTATAATATCCCTACATCCACCTCCCTACCACCACCAGCTATAATATCCCTACATCCACCTCCCTACCACCACCAGCTATAATATCCCTACATCCACCTCCCTACCACCACCAGCTATAATATCCCTACATCCACCTCCCTACCACCAAGCTATAATATCCCTACATCCACCTCCCTACCACCACCAGCTATAATATCCCTACATCCACCACCAGCTATAATATCCCTACATCCACCAGCTATAATATCCCTACATCCACCTCCCTACCACCACCAGCTATAATATCCCTACATCCACCTCCCTACCACCACCAGCTATAATATCCCTACATCCACCTCCCTACCACCACCAGCTATAATATCCCTACATCCACCACCCTATAATCCCTACATCCACCAGCTATAATATCCCTACATCCACCTCCCTACCACCACCAGCTATAATATCCCTACATCCACCACCCTTACCACCACCAGCTATAATATCCCTACATCCACCTCCCTACCACCACCAGCTATAATATCCCTACATCCACCTCCCTACCACCACCAGCTATAATATCCCTACATCCACCTCCCTACCACCACCAGCTATAATATCCCTACATCCACCTCCCTACCACCACCAGCTATAATATCCCTACATCCACCTCCCTACCACCACCAGCTATAATATCCCTACATCCACCTCCCTACCACCACCAGCTATAATATCCCTACATCCACCTCCCTACCACCACCAGCTATAATATCCCTACATCCACCCTTCCCTACCACCACCAGCTATAATATCCCTACATCCACCTCCCTACCACCACCAGCTATAATATCCCTACATCCACCTCCCTACCACCACCAGCTATAATATCCCTACATCCACCTCCCTACCACCACCAGCTATAATATCCCTACATCCACCTCCCTACCACCACCAGCTATAATATCCCTACATCCACCTCCCTACCACCACCAGCTATAATATCCCTACATCCACCTCCCTACCACCACCAGCTATAATATCCCTACATCCACCTCCCTACCACCACCAGCTATAATATCCCTACATCCACCTCCCTACCACCACCAGCTATAATATCCCTACATCCACCTCCCTACCACCACCAGCTATAATATCCCTACATCCACCTCCCTACCACCACCAGCTATAATATCCCTACATCCACCTCCCTACCACCACCAGCTATAATATCCCTACATCCACCTCCCTACCACCACCAGCTATAATATCCCTACATCCACCTCCTACCACCACCAGCTATAATATCCCTACATCCACCTCCCTACCACCACCAGCTATAATATCCCCTCATCCAACCACCAGCTATAATATCCCTACATCCACCTCCTACCACCACCAGCTATAATATCCCTACATCCACCTCCCTACCACCACCAGCTATAATATCCCTACATCCACCTCCCTACCACCACCAGCTATAATATCCCTACATCCACCTCCCTACCACCACCAGCTATAATATCCCTACATCCACCTCCCTACCACCACCAGCTATAATATCCCTACATCCACCTCCCTACCACCACCAGCTATAATATCCCTACATCCACCTCCCTACCACCACCAGCTATAATATCCCTACATCCACCTCCCTACCACCACCAGCTATAATATCCCTACATCCACCACCAGCTATAATATCCCTACATCCACCACCAGCTATAATATCCCTACATCCACCTCCCTACCACCACCAGCTATAATATCCCTACATCCACCTCCCTACCACCACCAGCTATAATATCCCTACATCCACCAGCTTACCCTACACCACCAGCTATAATATCCCTACATCCACCTCCCTACCACCACCAGCTATAATATCCCTACATCCACCTCCCTACCACCACCAGCTATAATATCCCTACATCCACCTCCCTACCACCACCAGCTATAATATCCCTACATCCACCTCCCTACCACCACCAGCTATAATATCCCTACATCCACCTCCCTACCACCACCAGCTATAATATCCCTACATCCACCTCCCTACCACCACCAGCTATAATATCCCTACATCCACCTCCCTACCACCACCAGCTATAATATCCCTACATCCACCTCTCCCTACCACCACCAGCTATAATATCCCTACATCCACCTCCCTACCACCACCAGCTATAATATCCCTACATCCACCTCCCTACCACCACCAGCTATAATATCCCTACATCCACCTCCCTACCACCACCAGCTATAATATCCCTACATCCACCTCCCTACCACCACCAGCTATAATATCCCTACATCCACCTCCCTACCACCACCAGCTATAATATCCCTACATCCACCTCCCTACCACCACCAGCTATAATATCCCTACATCCACCTCCCTACCACCACCAGCTATAATATCCCTACATCCACCTCCCTACCACCACCAGCTATAATATCCCTACATCCACCTCCCTACCACCACCAGCTATAATATCCCTACATCCACCTCCCTACCACCACCAGCTATAATATCCCTACATCCACCTCCCTACCACCACCAGCTATAATATCCCTACATCCACCTCCCTACCACCACCAGCTATAATATCCCTACCACCACCAGCTATAATATCCCTACATCCACCTCCCTACCACCACCAGCTATAATATCCCTACATCCACCTCCCTACCACCACCAGCTATAATATCCCTACATCCACTCCTACCACACCAGCTATAATATCCCTACACCACCAGCTATAATATCCCTACATCCACCTCCCTACCACCACCAGCTATAATATCCCTACATCCACCTCCCTACCACCACCAGCTATAATATCCCTACATCCACCTCCCTACCACCACCAGCTATAATATCCCTACATCCACCTCCCTACCACCACCAGCTATAATATCCCTACATCCACCTCCCTACCACCACCAGCTATAATATCCCTACATCCACCTCCCTACCACCACCAGCTATAATATCCCTACATCCACCTCCCTACCACCACCAGCTATAATATCCCTACATCCACCTCCCTACCACCACCAGCTATAATATCCCTACATCCACCTCCCTACCCACACCAGCTATAATATCCCTACATCCACCTCCCTACCACCACCAGCTATAATATCCCTACATCCACCTCCCTACCACCACCAGCTATAATATCCCTACATCCACCTCCCTACCACCACCAGCTATAATATCCCTACATCCACCTCCCTACCACCACCAGCTATAATATCCCTACATCCACCTCCCTACCACCACCAGCTATAATATCCCTACATCCACCTCCCTACCACCACCAGCTATAATATCCCTACATCCACCTCCCTACCACCACCAGCTATAATATCCCTACATCCACCTCCCTACCACCACCAGCTATAATATCCCTACATCCACCTCCCTACCACCACCAGCTATAATATCCCTACATCCACCTCCCTACCACCACCAGCTATAATATCCCTACATCCACCTCCCTACACCACCAGCTATAATATCCCTACATCCACCTCCCTACCACCACCAGCTATAATATCCCTACATCCACCTCCCTACCACCACCAGCTATAATATCCCTACCAACCACCAGCTATAATATCCCTACATCCACCTCCCTACCACCACCAGCTATAATATCCCTACATCCACCTCCCTACCACCACCAGCTATAATATCCCTACATCCACCAGCTATAATATCCCTACATCCACCTCCCTACCACCACCAGCTATAATATCCCTACATCCACCTCCCTACCACCACCAGCTATAATATCCCTACATCCACCTCCCTACCACCACCAGCTATAATATCCCTACATCCACCTCCCTACCACCACCAGCTATAATATCCCTACATCCACCTCCCTACCACCACCAGCTATAATATCCCTACATCCACCTCCCTACCACCACCAGCTATAATATCCCTACATCACCTCCCTACCACCACCAGCTATAATATCCCTACATCCACCTCCCTACCACCACCAGCTATAATATCCCTACATCCACCTCCCTACCACCACCAGCTATAATATCCCTACATCCACCTCCCTACCACCACCAGCTATAATATCCCTACATCCACCTCCCTACCACCACCAGCTATAATATCCCTACATCCACCTCCCTACCACCACCAGCTATAATATCCCTACATCCACCCCTAATCCCTACCACCACCAGCTATAATATCCCTACATCCACCTCCCTACCACCACCAGCTATAATATCCCTACATCCACCTCCCTACCACCACCAGCTATAATATCCCTACATCCACCTCCCTACCACCACCAGCTATAATATCCCTACATCCACCTCCCTACCACCACCAGCTATAATATCCCTACATCCACCTCCCTACCACCACCAGCTATAATATCCCTACATCCACCTCCCTACCACCACCAGCTATAATATCCCTACATCCACCTCCCTACCACCACCAGCTATAATATCCCTACATCCACCTCCCTACCACCACCAGCTATAATATCCCTACATCCACCTCCCTACCACCACCAGCTATAATATCCCTACATCCACCTCCCTACCACCACCAGCTATAATATCCCTACATCCACCTCCCTACCACCACCAGCTATAATATCCCTACATCCACCTCCCTACCACCACCAGCTATAATATCCCTACATCCACCTCCCTACCACCACCAGCTATAATCTCCTACCACCACCAGCTATAATATCCCTACATCCACCTCCCTACCACCACCAGCTATAATATCCCTACATCCACCTCCCTACCACCACCAGCTATAATATCCCTACATCCACCAGCTATAATATCCCTACATCCACCTCCCTACCACCACCAGCTATAATATCCCTACATCCACCTCCCTACCACCACCAGCTATAATATCCCTACATCCACCTCCCTACCACCACCAGCTATAATATCCCTACATCCACCTCCCTACCACCACCAGCTATAATATCCCTACATCCACCTCCCTACCACCACCAGCTATAAATATCCCTACATCCACCTCCCTACCACCACCAGCTATAATATCCCTACATCCACCTCCCTACCACCACCAGCTATAATATCCCTACATCCACCTCCCTACCACCACCAGCTATAATATCCCTACATCCACCAGCTATAATATCCCTACCATCCAACCAGCTATAATATCCCTACATCCACCAGCTATAATATCCCTACATCCACCAGCTATATTATCCCTACATCCACCTCCCTACCACCACCAGCTATAATATCCCTACATCCACCTCCCTACCACCACCAGCTATAATATCCCCACATCCACCTCCCTACCACCACCAGCTATAATATCCCTACATCCACCTCCCTACCACCACCAGCTATAATATCCCTACATCCACCAGCTATAATATCCCTACCACCACCAGCTATAATATCCCTACATCCACCTCCCTACCACCACCAGCTATAATATCCCTACATCCACCTCCCTACCACCACCAGCTATAATATCCCCTACATCCACCACCAGCTATAATATCCCTACATCCACCTCCCTACCACCACCAGCTATAATATCCCCACATCCACCTCCCTACCACCACCAGCTATAATATCCCTACATCCACCTCCCTACCACCACCAGCTATAATATCCCTACATCCACCTCCCTACCACCACCAGCTATAATATCCCTACATCCACCTCCCTACCACCACCAGCTATAATATCCCTACATCCACCTCCCTACCACCACCAGCTATAATATCCCTACATCCACCTCCCTACCACCACCAGCTATAATATCCCTACATCCACCTCCCTACCACCACCAGCTATAATATCCCTACATCCACCTCCCTACCACCACCAGCTATAATATCCCTACATCACTCCTACCCACCAGCTATAATATCCCTACATCCACCTCCCTACCACCACCAGCTATAATATCCCTACATCCACCTCCCTACCACCACCAGCTATAATATCCCTACATCCACCACCAGCTATAATATCCCTACATCCACCTCCCTACCACCACCAGCTATAATATCCCTACATCCACCTCCCTACCTCCACCAGCTATAATATCCCTACATCCACCACCAGCTATAATATCCCTACATCCACCTCCCTACCACCACCAGCTATAATATCCCTACATCCACCTCCCTACCACCACCAGCTATAATATCCCTACATCCACCTCCCTACCACCACCAGCTATAATATCCCTACATCCACCTCCCTACCACCACCAGCTATAATATCCCTACATCCACCTCCCTACCACCACCAGCTATAATATCCCTACATCCACCTCCCTACCACCACCAGCTATAATATCCCTACATCCACCTCCCTACCACCACCAGCTATAATATCCCTACATCCCACCTCCCTACCACCACCAGCTATAATATCCCTACATCCACCTCCCTACCACCACCAGCTATAATATCCCTACATCCACCTCCCTACCACCACCAGCTATAATATCCCTACATCCACCTCCCTACCACCACCAGCTATAATATCCCTACATCCACCTCCCTACCACCACCAGCTATAATATCCCTACATCCACCTCCCTACCACCACCAGCTATAATATCCCTACATCCACCTCCCTACCACCACCAGCTATAATATCCCTACCACCACCAGCTATAATATCCCTACATCCACCTCCCTACCACCACCAGCTATAATATCCCTACATCCACCTCCCTACCACCACCAGCTATAATATCCCTACATCCACCTCCCTACCACCACCAGCTATAATATCCCTACATCCACCTCCCTACCACCACCAGCTATAATATCCCTACATCCACCTCCCTACCACCACCAGCTATAATATCCCTACATCCACCTCCCTACCACCACCAGCTATAATATCCCTACATCCACCTCCCTACCACCACCAGCTATAATATCCCTACATCCACCTCCCTACCACCACCAGCTATAATATCCCTACATCCACCTCCCTACCACCACCAGCTATAATATCCCTACATCCACCTCCCTACCTCCACCAGCTATAATATCCCTACATCCACCTCCCTACCACCACCAGCTATAATATCCCTACATCCACCAGCTATAATATCCCTACCACCACCAGCTATAATATCCCTACATCCACCTCCCTACCACCACCAGCTATAATATCCCTACATCCACCTCCCTACCACCACCAGCTATAATATCCCTACATCCACCTCCCTACCACCACCAGCTATAATATCCCTACATCCACCTCCCTACCACCACCAGCTATAATATCCCTACATCCACCTCCCTACCACCACCAGCTATAATATCCCTACATCCACCAGCTATAATATCCCTACCACCACCAGCTATAATATCCCTACATCCACCTCCCTACCACCACCAGCTATAATATCCCTACATCCACTTCCCTACCACCACCAGCTATAATATCCCTACATCCACCTCCCTACCACCACCAGCTATAATATCCCTACATCCACCTCCCTACCACCACCAGCTATAATATCCCTACATCCACCTCCCTACCACCACCAGCTATAATATCCCTACATCCACCTCCCTACCACCACCAGCTATAATATCCCTACATCCACCTCCCTACCACCACCAGCTATAATATCCCTACATCCACCTCCCTACCACCACCAGCTATAATATCCCTACCACCACCAGCTATAATATCCCTACATCCACCTCCCTATCAACCACCAGCTATAATATCCCTACATCCCACCTCCCTACCACCACCAGCTATAATATCCCTACATCCACCAGCTATAATATCCCTACATCCCACCTCCCTACCACCACCAGCTATAATATCCCTACATCCACCTCCCTACCACCACCAGCTATAATATCCCTACATCCACCTCCCTACCACCACCAGCTATAATATCCCTACATCCACCTCCCTACCACCACCAGCTATAATATCCCTACATCCACCTCCCTACCACCACCAGCTATAATATCCCTACATCCACCTCCCTACCACCACACAGCTATAATATCCCTACATCCACCTCCCTACCACCACCAGCTATAATATCCCTACATCCACCTCCCTACCACCACCAGCTATAATATCCCTACATCCACCAGCTATAATATCCCTACATCCACCAGCTATAATATCCCTACATCCACGCCCTATATCCCCTACATCCACCAGCTATAATATCCCTACATCCACCTCCCTACCACCACCAGCTATAATATCCCTACATCCACCTCCCCTACCACCACCAGCTATAATATCCCTACATCCCACCTCCCTACCACCACCACGCTA